>NC_090888.1:71184047-71209047 GCF_036669925.1 Montipora capricornis | reverse complement strand
TGAAAAACTTTAAGTTTGCGCAAGCTAGAACATCCACAGTATACTCGGCAGAGGAAATCGCTGCTTTATAAACCTCAGTGACGAATATTAATAAAGTAATAAAGGACATGAAGAAACTTCTGGTCAACCACTTCCTCACTTGTTAGACAGCTGATACCACAATATTGAATTTGAACACCTGGGCAGATAGTTCTAGAGTAATTCTTTATTTTCATAATCCTTTTTAATGGTCTTGTTGCATACAATGAGGACTTAAGTGTTTCTGTTCAACACATCATGCAACAAAGAATAAAGTTATTTGAACCTCTGAAGGAGAGAGTTCAAAGGTAACTTGAAAGAAGAGTATGAATTTATAGTATAGAAGTCGACTGAAGAACTATAATCCGAAAACTTGAATTAAAAATATTTGTTTAAAACATTCCAATCATTAACTGACAAACCACACGTTAACAGTATTATTTGCTTTGAGAAAAGTAAACAAAACAAATTAAAGAAAAACTATCACCTTCTAGACTCTTCTGGAATTTTTATAGACATGCAAATGAGCATAAAAACCACAGACATAAGACAGAGAGTTGTTCATTGAGAAAACACTCTTATTCTTGGATCAAATGAACGTGTCAGAAGAATTTCTTCTGACTTAGTGTTTGTTTTTTAATCATGACTTGGTTCCAATTTGTGTTCTATTTCTATCGTATAAACCATGACAGTCAAATATCATTACTTCACACTTTCTTAGGATATCAAATTAACTGCAGTTTGGTACTGGCCAGTTTTATCCAAAATTCACTTGAACAAAATCAAAATTTTAGCCTACTGAATCTCATCGAGCCACTTGCATTGACCCCTTCTAGACTTTTCTCATCTTGATTATTGTTCCTTTTCAAAATTATAACTCATTAGGTCTAAACTATGAAAATAACCTTTAACACAGAAGCAGAAATTAAAACTTTAAGTGTCAAGGGCGGCCAATTTGAAATTCAACGATGATATTATAAACAGTGAAACAAATCCCATTTCCGTGAAGAATATTCTCGTAAGTTCATTTGTGTTGAAAACCAATGTCATTTTCATCGTTTTTGCCACTTCACTGAATTCCAACTCGATTTGCCAAACTGATCATAGCTGTCTATTCAAACAATTTTTAACCCTTTTACTCCTTGCACTACTCCAAACATGCAGCGTTAATTAACAATTCAAGGGTTAGATTTTTTATTATAATTTCCCAGTACACATGTAACAATTATTATGGCCCGGGAATTGAGTTCGAATTCTACAGATATTCGTACGTACCTCTGAAAGGATCCTCTCTTCCAAAAACTCTGGAAAATGTAAACATTGGATCTCCGTGGAAAGTGAAACCAGTGAATCCCGATGGCATTTCAAATTTGAACTCGTTCGAACTACCTGGAGCATTTGGAGGTCCTTTGAGACCTTCTTCGCCATATTTGTCAAACACCTCTCTTTTTTGTGGGTCACTGAGAACTTCGTAGGCTTCAGCAATCTCTTTAAACTTCTCTTCAGCCTCAGAACTCTTGTTTTTATCTGGATGGAATTTGAGAGCCATCTTTCGGTAAGCTTTTCGAATTTCTTCTTCGCTTGCATTTCGAGGAATATCTAGTATTTCGTAGTAGTCCTTTCCCATTGTTTACGTTTTGAAAGTGCAATAACGTGGTGCAAAATTGAAACGCAACCTTTTGAGGTCGGTTTACCTTGACACGCTATTATCCATTCTCAATGAGCGAGCATGACATGTTCCAGATCACACACTCTGCATGGAAAGCGTTTCCTGTAATAAGTCAAAATAATAAATGCACGAGAGTTCAAGGCACACAACTAAGACCACAAGCTGCTAGAAAGTTCCAAAATTTCCCCCATCTTGGTCGCGCTCACTGAAAGAATGGGGCGAGTATCCAGGCTCTCTCAAGGCTATACAAAAATTTGGTTTTATCAACGGAGTTGATAATGAAAATTGGCCACCGTACAGAGATTCTAAAAGCTGACGAAGGGCTAACGCTCGAAACGTCAGCTTTTAGAATCTCTGTACGGTGGCCAATTTACATTATCAACTCCGTTGATAAAACCAAATTTTTGTATACTACTTCTCCACCGCAGCACCACAGTTTCTTTAGAAACTACCCCTTCATTCTCTCTCAAGGTTGTCGCGTTTTTCCGCTTGGTCACAATTTTGAGGGCATGCGCATGCTTACTGTGGCTTCGTTTTTAAGCTTCCTTTATCGGAAGCAATTTTCCACCGCATTTCCAAGACCATCCCGAGAAGGACAAAATATGCTTTGCCACACTCGCCATATTTGCTTTGTTTTTCAAAATCCGTGCCGGCCTTCAATGTTGAGAAACTAAATATTTTGAGCAAGAGCCGATACAACATAGATATGATTTTAGTGGTGTACTTACTATATTTACCGCCGTTGAACTGTGTTACCAAGTTTCTCGCAAACCAGTCATTACATTTGGAGAATTTTGAAAGTAAAATAGTTCCGACTACAAGTGAGTCGTCTGTTAAAAAAAATCGGAAATTTAACAGACAAAAATTTGGGAAAACTAAAAAACGGCTGTAGGCAAATTTGAAAAATCCGTCTGTTGAAATTCTATGAAAACAGCTGTTAAACGTACTTTATTTCTATTATTTTACTCCAAAAAACTAATGAGTGATTTTTGCATAAATGAGGAATAAGTATCCTTTGACTTAAAATCTCGATGCATTACCATGGTAACAACCTACAGAGCACATTATTTGTCAAAAATATAACGCTTCGGGGTAGCAGTTGTCATGTTTGAGCTTCCAGGAAAAAAACTGCACAAATATGACAGAAATGAAAGTATTAGTGCTTAAAAACTGTGTTTAGTCATCTTTTAAAAGAAGACATTTTCAGTCACAGCAAATTTATTGAAGGGGTATGGGGGAGATTCGGAATTGTTCAGTTTCTTTTGCGGAGAGATATGGGAATTGTGGTGGCTTGCGTAGCACTAGCGTTTATGTTGTCTCGCCCCATAGTTCGCACGGCCAAGAATAAAAAAACCGCACGGAAACGCATGCCTGTGGTGTTTATGTCATTCTAGAACTTGTTGAAATTTCTGGCCTAATTGTCGTTAATCGTTTCGCCTCTGGAGTTCCACTCAGATGTAAAAGCTCCTACAGTTTGGTGTGTTTCCGGCCGGACACCCCATTAAGTAAAAGAAAAAACAAAACAAAGGACACGAACTCGCGCATTGTGTTTTGAACTGCCAGTTTTTTTATATCCGCTTTTAAATTTGCATCATTTTTGAAAAGTATTACTTTACTCTTGGTGGATCAGACAGGTCAATGCTAACTTCAGCAAACGGCGTTTTCAACATGAAAATGGACATTTCTAGAAATACGACATCCTCGGAGACACAGGGGCAGTGAGTCGAGACCGGGGACGTGAATCTCGCCTTACTTGATAACTCTACGTCCCCAGATTCACGTCCCGTCTCGACTGACTGCCCCTGGGTCTCCGAGGATGGAAATATGACAATGGATAACCAAAAAGATCCTAGACATTAAAAAATCACAAAGGATCACCTTGTATTCACGTTTCTAAGGTTTCGAATAGCAATGTTTTAAATATGATCCTTTTAAGTGTCGGCCCATGCACCTGTAATATTGGAAAAACGATTCTGCGTGTTTTGCTTTTTCACTTTGCTGAATGAATGGAGATATAGCCATCTTTCACCAGTTGAAATTAAGCGATTTCGAAAAAATTTAACCTATGCACAGGAAACTTATGGAAAACTGAGGAACTGTCTAGAACAACATGATATCAAAAACCAAAATTGACGCCACTTCACACCTTTGAACGAAATTACATTAAAATTTATAAATAACCAGACAGAAACTACCATTATTCTGTCTCAAAAGATCTCCTGCTTTCGCGCTCATGTCGTGATTACTGCGAAAGCTGTTCTCCAAGTATTAAATTTGCGTGCGTGCGTGCGCGCGCCAATATATCATAGAAGTGTTTATCAAAGGTCTTGAACGATATTGAGGTCTCTTTAATTAAGATCATAAATTCAACCACTTTCCCGTCATAACGACTCTATCGGGGACTAAACAAGACGATGAACAGAGAAATCCCCATAAGAACTCACCCGGAGTACAGAATGTGGATGGCAAACGAGAGTCTGGGAAAACCCCACATTTTTGCTCGATCCCAGTCCAGTCTGCCATGTGGGGCGATTAGGGATAGACTGTTTACAGAAACGTCACAGAAGACGAGGGAAGACCAATCTTTGAAGGAAAAAAATAGGCAAAGCCTAGCTGAAGAGAAAACGGGACGTATAAAAGTCAACGGAAGTGACAAATTTTCTGAATTTTGGAAAACAGGATCCCCGAAATATTCAGGTGGGAAGGCCAGCGATGATATCCCTTGTAATCAACAAATAAGCGAAGAAAGCGATGAAAGAAGTTACTTCTTTTCTGATAATCCGGTTGTAAAAGACGAGGAGTTGTACGAAGATTACTACACTTCATGGCCGAGTCACCCCCTCAGTGTGATGGCAAGAGACACTTACAATGCTGACAGCTCGGACGAAATCCATTTGATGCCTACGCCAAATGCGCCAAACTACGAATGTTGTCAACCATCCTTCATCATACCAATCAAGGTGGAATTTGATGAGGATAAAGAGGAGAGAAAGAACGGGGGCATTCTCAACGAAAACACAGTTCAAAAAGAAGGTGTTATTCATATTCTCAGGGTTCACAACCGGCCGCAAGAAGCCAAGGAGAATGATGGACCCAATGGCTTTGACGAAATAGCGGGCCGCCAGGAGGAAAAGGATAGAGAGTTTTGTCCAGAAAACGCAGAAGAAAGCAGCAAAGATAGAAAGAAACATATAGGGCTTTTTGAGGCCAATACAGAAGACATAAATGAGGGAAACAATACGGATTACCGCGAGCCACTAAAATCTTCCGAACCCGACGAAAGCAAGGAAAAGTTGCGTCAAATTCAAAGCATACTCGATAAAGCAGGTGAAATAGAGGAGGAAGTCAATGCTTTTGATGATAACTATAAGACAAAGCAATATTTGATTCTTGAAGAAGTTCTTACGTGTTGTTTAATCGATTTAGACGGCATCGAGGCAAGTCGCAACGACAACGTCCGACTGGCAAGGAAAAAGGCAGTTCAGACATTGCAAAAAATCCTCGTAAAGTTGGAGAGAAATATTGTTTTAGCGGCTGTTGATAACGAAAATCAAGAAGGAAACAGCTGAAACCTCTTAACTATCAGAGTTACAACTTACTCTCGACTGAATTAAACCATCTTTAAATTCTTATTCGAATGGCAAGATTTTATTATCCTCCAGATCTACTATTACTCCAAAGAACATCTCATGACCTACCGACCGTAATAATTGGATCGATATAATAACAAAGAAAAACAATATTGGTATGAGCCTAATTTTAATAAAAATACCCAACACCGGAAAGTTTATTACCCCCCCCCCAAAGTTCGAAAGCTAGAAAGGACTTTTGAACATTCTAGAAACTTTTTATGATTGAGAAGTTGTTCGGCTTTCCTGTTTTATCAGTGCTTTTAAATGTAGCTACAAGGTCTTAATGATCGCATCGTCCTAGTATTAATTCTAGTAGCTTCGTTTTGTTCCTCACGGAATTCCGTAAACGTTTGTTTGAAGAATTAAAAAAAACAGCTTTTGAATCTATTTTTCTGGTGTTAAAAAAAAAATAATTAAAGGACATGGACTGTTCAGAAAATAATACTATGAAGCTGAATTTTAAAGAAAACAAGAATTTGGGGTGTTGAAAGGAAAGCAATTCGGTCTAATCGCAAGCAGGTCGTTTCGCCTGAAGTGAAAACCCGCTCGTCCGATATGAAATAACAGAACAGGGAGTAAATAAAATTCAAAGTTTATCCACATACATACACAGACCAGCGTAATCTTTCTCTAAACGGACCATGTCCGGTCAAACTGAAGTAAAGTAGGTTAGCGTAGGCTTACTTTTCGCCGTTGGGTGTTGTAAGTGGATTAAAGTTGGGTCAAGATATAGTGTGTGTAGACAGGCAAACACCTAAATTATCTCTAGGGATAGTCCGAAGCAACACCTTTTCAGATCGAGCGAATGGACTTTCATCAGTTGGGCCAATTGGCTATCGGGCGAAACGAATGCAATACAAAATATCACGTCAAAAAGTAACTTTGTTCGGACTTGAATTCACGATTTTTCATCACGTTCACGTTGCAATTACGGCAAAGTATTCATACGAACAGCTTTAAAGTCAAAAAAAAAAGAATGAACTTGTCTTGGCTTACGATTTCGTCGTCAAAACTCTACGTTTTTTTTCGCTTTTTTGTCACACTGAGTACCGCATATAGAAAAATGCACTTATTGAGTGCATCAGGCAGTGCAACACGATTATTTTATTACACCAATAAATTCTTATTTTGTGGCGTTGTGGTAGCCGCAGCTGTCGTGGTTGATAAAACTGCCCAGAATTAAGGCATAGAGACCTAATTAGAAACTGTAAAACCTCTCACAACATTTCTACACACCTTATTGACAGCGCGTAGAGATCGCACGAACTGTCAACTGCAGGGGACTCTCAAGCCCGGTTTACACTAAAGATTTAAATTTTTGGCACGGCTCGGGTGAAATTGGCACAGGTCCCAAAAAAAAAAGGTTCGGCTCGGATAAAATTTGCAGTGTAAACAACCTGTCAGTACCAAATTTCATCCGTGCTGGGACCTTCGGCGAGCTAGTCCGAGCACCGGTGAAAATGGTACGGGTGCTGAAAAACCGGTGCTGAAAGTATCTCTCACTCGTTCGCTTCGCTCACTCGTGACAGATACTCGCAGCACTCGAAGAAAAAATTCGTATCCCCGCGCGGCCATGTAATATCCTCTCTGTGTGTCGTTAATTTCACATGGCATATGGATATTCTCAAATGCAATTTACAACAATGAAAGCCAAACTAAATCACTCAAATTCAAAGTTTTTGGTTGTTGTTGATGATGTTATGTTCTCAAGTTACAAAAAGAGGTCGCATACATTTACCGTAACAAATAAAAAATGGTACTGGGCTTTGTGTCCACTAAGAATGGAAGAAAACTAAAAGATAAAAAATTCATTCTTGTATATTTTCCCTGATAACGTGTCCCTAATTGGCCGCACGATCCACACATTTTGTCGCAGGAAGCCAGCATTACTTTATTCCTGACAATCTTGTTGTAGTTTTTCAAAACCAACAGGTTCACTACTGTCATTATACCCAAAGACTTCCAATTTTTACAATTCACACTTTAATCCTCGCCGGCCGGAAGAGCATCTTCTAACTTCCTTAAAAACTTGAGTCTAATTTCTGTTGTGTCATCTCCCCGTAAAGAGTCTTGAACAAACCATACGTCAACTTCCATTTGAACCTGGAAAAAAAACATTGTAATTGCCAGAAGGTTCAAGCCAAAACAGAAAAAATAGTGTGCACCGATAATTATTTTCCTGCATCCTCAATATCCATAAAGATGGCTCAATTCCGTCAAATACATGAAGCAACATAAACCATTAATGAGACTTGATAAATACAGTTAACCGCAAATTTCTTTATTCCCCTGGGTCTCCTCAAACATGCCTCCTTCGTGTTGACAAAGTTCAAACACATTCGCGAAGCCGGAAAGCATTGAATGATGCGAGAATGAAAGCCGTAGTAAACAAACTTTTGCGCATTCATGCCGCTTTTAAAGGGAAACTGTCACGAGAAGCGCATGCGCTAGCGTCTTGTGAAAACTTGAAAAGTGTTAGGTTAACTTTTTTCAAGTTGAATCGACAAATTCAAAATAGTGTCCACTGGGAAGGGCCACGGTGGACAAAGGAGATACTCCGGCGAATATAGGTGACTCACGCGTGAATCCATGATGGCGGCTAGAATTTTCCGTGGGCTCGAGCATGCAAACTCGAGCATGCGCAGCTCATGACAGTGCCCTTGAATAGTTAATAGGATTTTACACGTAGAAGGCTCTTCGCGATCGTAACTGTATTTATCAAGCACTCCAGGAATTAACATTACTTATGCAAATAAAATTTGTTCCCGTGGTTTTTCAAGCGCAAATATTTTTATCCCCCTGGGCCTCCCGATGCGACTGTTTTCTGTTAATAATTAAATTTCACTGGCTTCAGTAAGGCATATTTGTATTTCTAATTTGAAACAACATTGTCACATCTTTTTTAACCCATTCACACCTCAAACACCCTAAGACGCCCTAAGACGCCCCCTCCCCACCCCAATTGACGAGTAAAATCGTCCGGTGTTGGACAGACAGCGCTTGTAAGCGCAGGACATACGGGAACTGAACAGTGTGAGCGGGCGTCGAGTGAGTGAGTTGACTTGGTGTCGAGCAGAGCAGTTGAACGAATAAAGCGTTCGGTTTTATTTGCCTTTGTGGCTGTTCGTACTCTACAGTACACTGTCACAATATGTTTTGAGCCCACAACATATTCACTCAGAAAACCCAATCATCACAAACTGTGCCTGTGATGTCAACTCTAATAAGATTTTTTTATGGATACTTATCTACATCAAAAAGTAATATTACCATTTCAAGAGCTCCTCGCAAGACACCACAGAGAATATTTGAAAATAGAAGCCCTTCACGACCTTCTGGCAACTCAGCAAACTCTGCCAATGGGTTATTGTCTAAGATCAAAGAGAACTCATCTGATGCTGCACTCCAGTTCGTAATCACAGGTGAAATCCCAAGGAACATTTTGAAGCCAAGCTGCAAGGAAAAGACACATATGTTATTAATTTTGCCGGCCGGAGGTCCGTATTGGGAAGAACTGTGCCAAAGGTCTCGAGTATGGCCCGAGGCTGCAGGCCACACTAGAGACCGAGGGCCCAGTTTTTCCCAATAAGGACCAAACTAGGCCGGCAAATAACTTGTTTATTTTTTCCTACGGGATTTGCTGTGAAAGGGCATAAAATGTCCATTACGTGAAAGAAATCGATGTTAACAAAAACGGAACGCACGGCTTGATATAAAGTTGAGAAACGAGCTTCAAATCATTTAAAATGTGTGGAATGTTTATCACGTTCGAAAGATAATCTTTTATAAAACTATCGACTTGAAAAATTTAGATTTGAAAAGTTTCAGAAACTTCGTCCTAATCATCGTTGATTATCGGGACGAGCTTCCTTTTTTATCCGGCCGCGATGATAGCTCTCGTTATCGGAATCATATTAACGTATGACTCTGCCTAAAATATTTACATTTTACGTTGTTTACGACACTTTTACACTGTTACAAAAAGCTTAAGTTGAAATTTCGGAGCGGTCCGTACTCGGGATACGGATGGAAAAATCCGAACATTTCTACCATTTTTTATGAATGACGCGGTCACTTGACACGGTCATGCAAACGGCCTATTTCGAAAGAATGCACCATTCACTTAAGGCCATGTTACACGAGGCAATTTTTCTTGCAACTCGCAACGCAACGATGACGAATAAAAAACCTTTAAAGTTGCAGAGGGTATGTTACACGTTGGCCTTTCGCAACTCGCAAACGCGTACAATAACAAACAAGATGTCCTCAAGGAATGTATAACTCGCTTAAGTCCTTCGTTGGATAAACCATGTTTCTCAGCCAGGTCAGTTTTCTTTGGCGATTTTTCGTTTTGATTCCACAGCAGGGGTAATGTTTTGCAATCTTTCAGCAGTTCAATTTTTTCGTTATCACTTAACTTCTTTTCATTGTTTACGACTGCCGCCATCTTGAAATCTCCCGCGAGCGAAAGATGAGCTCTGATTGGCCCATTCTGCCAAATTGCGTTGCGAGTTGCAGAGGGGATGTCACGCGCAAGCAACTTGTCTCGCAACGTTGCGAAAAGTAGAGGGTCGTTCTTCTTTTCTCGCAACTCGCAACGCAACAATTGCAGTTGCAAAATGGGCTGTTACACGTGAATTTTTTCTCGCAACTTGCAACGCAAAGTTTGTTGCGATGCGAGTTGCAAGAAAAATTGCCTCGTGTAACACGGCCTTTAGAAGTCAGGCAGCTTTAGCAACGACAACGGCAACAGCAACGATAACGTCACAAATTTGCATATTTAGTGGGCAAAAACAATAGCTTTGCAAGAACAGCACGTGCATTTTTCACTTTTGTCCATTTCTTTGCCGTCGTCAGCAAAACAACAACGTGAAATAAGTTTATGGACGACGTCAGCACCTGAAGATAAACTTTCATTTTCTCCCCCTAATTAAGCGCAGCTCATTCCTGAGGGAATGCAAAACCTTTGTCATATTAAAAAACTTGGAATAGTCGTGAAGTGATTACGATAATGAGAATTTATGTTTTGAGATGACGGCCTCGTCGTTGGTAAAGTTCCCTATTACCTTTGCGATGACATCAGCAGTTTCTCTAAAGTCGTGACATCGGCCTACATTAGATCTTGCTAAGAAGTCTTCCACTAATCTCACTCCAATGTTGTAGCCCCTAAAATTCGATTGGATGACAGAAATATGGTCCATATATTTACCAATTAGACCCATAGTCTTGCGGGCTACGGGTCAATAGCCCATGAGGCAAATTGTTTTTAATAGCATCAACCAACTAGTCGGACAGAAAAGGCAATAATACAGTTAGCAAATGATATGTACGCTGCTTTAAACTTAAATTTCTGTTATGTATTTACTTTGTGAAATGTTGCTGTACTCTTTGTAGCCAACTTGTACTTGTTTAACATGTGCAAACAATAATATAAAAAAAAGTTAGCAAATAGAAGTTGAAGAAATATTTATTTGGGAATAAAACGAAAGGAAGTGTCAAGCTTTTCGCTCCTCTATTACTAACAGTCCTCTAGCAGCGAAACCAATTAAAATGCAGGATTTGCATGAGTCCACTAGTTGGGTGATACTTAATAATTATTGGATGAGGTTGAGCATGTTAGCGATAATTAGCAAGGCCAAAGTTTGTGTTATCTGCTGAAGCCAAAGGCTGAGGCGGATAACACAAACTGAGGCCTTGATAATTATTATTGATAATTATTATTGTTTTATTATGCATATTCCCGAGCTGAGCTCCGCCATGACAAAACTGATCAAACTGCTGGTTAGTGTGTCAGGTGACGTCACTTCTGCATGCATAAAACTGTTGTCTGTAGGTATGACGTCAATTCTACAGATATAAAATCTATTGTTTGTAGGTATGACGTAAGAGAAACAGAGCAAGCAAGAATTAGCTGCGTGCTTATAGCCAATCAAAATCGAGCTGGTGACACCAATGTATAATAATAAATGTTATGTACAATAACCTTGCTTACGATAATGCTACAAAATACAACCTGAAGGAGATTGGGGAAATCGCTCTCGAATCAACCACAAGTTTATAGTTATCATGTATCCATCAAATCTCCGCCAGCAACCGGGCCCCTGCGCATTTGACTTTTTTGGTATGTTGCTATCAGGTATCAATTTTATACCCAGATTATGTTTCCTCAACATTGCTGAATGAACTGCTTCCAATTCCGATGCCCAAGATATACTCCTTTGTTCCCTCGTTCTTTATATAAGTAACTCATGCCTGTACGCAGGTCGCCAGCAGACATTTCACTCGAGAAGTCAACGAAAAATAATGAAGGCACGTGTGCATAATATCATGGAAATCATTCTTTGATCGCTGGCTTAAGTTGCACGTGAGGTTGAAAGACTTCATGACCAGTCGCCAGCTGGTGACTAGCCCAAAAATATTGGTCGCCGAGGGTCAAATTTAAGGTGGCTTACTACAGTTTTCCAAAAAAAAAAAAAGATCAATATTTTGAAATCTGTGAAATTAAAGCAACAGGATGTCTCTTTTGAAGTCTTGGTCACTGCAATTGATGTAAAATGTAATTTTGCCTGACAAATAAATGCAAATCAGGGGAAATTGCTAAACATATTAACCATACTTCTGGAGGGGGGACTGGAAATTAGACATTTCAAAGGTCTTTTGCTCAAAAACTAGCCTTACGACCCCACCTTAAAATTTCAGGCTTTTTTTAGCCAGAAAAAAATAATCATGTATGAAAAAAATAGTTAAATCTGTCCGACAGGTTCTTCGCAAATGGCAAAAACGTCGATTTTCTTCTATTTTCATAACAACTGAAAAACTGTCTGATAAAACACTGTTGACGGTTTTGTCTTCATATTGTTTAGTAATTCCCAAAATTTTAGCCCTGGTTGTACTGCTAGGTTTTGAGAAAAAGGTCTTTGAAATGTCTAGTTTCCATTCCCCCCTCCAAGAGCTCAGTCACTATATTGAGCATTTTCCCTTATTTGCATTTATTTGTTACGTAAAATTACATTTTACATCAATTGCAGTGATTAACACTTCAGAAGAGACATCCCGTTCCTTTAATTTCGCAGATTTCAAAGTCTTGATCTTTTTCTTTGGAGAACTGTAGTAAGCCACCTTAAGGACGGTGCTTACTATTGTTATTGCGCATACGTTCTGCGCATCTCGAGATACTCGGGTTTCCTATTGCCCGTGCTTATTAATACATGGATATTTTTGCATGAGTTAAAACTATGCAGAGAAAGCAGAACTTAGCAACTGATCTTGGTATACAAAAAGAAAATTAGAGGTAACCACGCATTTTTCAGAGATAATTGAGCTTCAATTTGGAAAAGAACGCCGCCATACATTGCTTTGTATTTTAAAGCTTTTTACAAATATTGTGATTAATTATCTTCGGAAAATGCGTGGTTACCTTCAATTTTCTTTTCGCATTTCAATAACACTTGTTAAGATCTGTTCTTCCTGCATAATCAGTAAAACATGCAAAAATACCTTTGAATTAGTAGGCACCATCCTTAAGTCATATTGGCGACCAGCTGGTCGCCATTTTGGACTGTCCTAAGGCGCTTGACGTGTGAATGGGTTAAATGATATTGGCGATCAAAGGTTTCTATGCTTCTGAGATAACCTGCCTGTAAGGGTAGATAATACCTCAGAGATGATTTTGTTTGTATAAACTGTATGGGTAATAAACAGTCAATATTGCTCAACAAACCCTGTATGCCCATATTTACTAAATTCTACCCTTGATTAACAACCACAGATCGAAGCAGAAGAAAGAATAAAACCTGCCCTCTAATGAACGCTCCACCTAATCAAAAGAATGAAGCGTTTCTCTGAGGATTCTAAGAAAAAGAAGTAGATTAAAACTCAGTAAACTGTAATCCTTGCAAATAACAAATCAATCTCATAAAAAAAAGCAAGACATTGGAACTTTCAACATGTTTTTGTTTGACATAATTTTTACAGATGACTTATCATAATTCTTGTCAAGAACTGTTGTTTAAAAAGTACGATTTTGAAAATATGCTGCCCTTGAATATATGCCCCATTGCAAAGGATAAAAATGAAATAAGTTCTGGTATGTTTAACCAAGCAAATACAGTATTTAATAATCTAACATGCCTTAGGCTTGCTTAACAGCCACTGTTTTGGGAAAGCAGCCCACAAAGATGGAACTTTATAGAGAGTCGGAAATCAAGCCTACAGTCTTTTTCACAAATGTTGTAAACACAGACCAAAATTTGCCCCCTCAGCACCTTCAATGTTGATGTTTATGGCTTTGAGTGGAAAAACCAACTGGTAAATGCAACAGTGAGGGGAGGGAGGAGGAGTAAGTTATTAACAGCTTGGATGCGCTTTACATGCTGTTCTAGTGAAGTGTTACAACTATTTATGGCCAACATTGTAGCATGCTTAAGACTTAAGAGGACATTGAAAAGGAGTCAGTGCTGAAAAAGAGATGGAAAAAAAACCTAATTTTTTGACACACGTACTAAGGGCATAAACTTATATTTAATAAACTAAATTAAAACATTACTTACAACATTGAGATTTCAGACCATTACACACTAATTTTTATCTTATAGTTTGTAAACCATTCCTTTAGAAAGCAGCAGTAGAATCTGCACCTACTTGGATAAACAAACTTCTTATCATTACTTACAACATTGAGATTTCAGACCATTACACACTACTTTTTATCTTATAGTTTGTAAACCATTCCTTTAGAAAGCAGCAGTAGAATCTGCACCTACTTGGATAAACAAACTTCTTATCATGATTAGGGCCTGTTCACATGGAAGGAGGGTGTCCCGGCTAACCAAGCTACCCTGGGAGAGCCAACCTTTCTTATTCTTAAGAAAACGCATTGAAGTATTTTCATCCTAGGCAGGGTAACCCGCCTTCTAGGAGCACCCTGTCTACTTGCCTGAGGCACACTTCTAGGCGAGCTGCCTTTTTTGCCATATAAATGGTTCGTGCTGGGTTACCCCGGTAACTGAGGTGAGAAGATCGTAAAGCATGGCGGCCCAAAATTACCATTCTGGTGAAACTGTTTTGTCGAATGAAATGACAAACAAATAGTTTCTCTCTCTGTCTTGGTTGGCTCCATCTCATCCAAAGGAAAAATGAGATGTGGGTTTAATTTGTCTCTACAAGTCCCTGCAGGCTATGTTTTAACCCCCCTAGCCAAGTAACTTGGACAGTCGGGGCACCCTCTCTCCATGTAAACAGGCCCTCACTACCTGGTAGAGGTATACAAGTTTTAAAACCAGTACAAGTTGCTATTCTTGGTTTTCACCCACGTGGCCACGTTGGATGGCAATACAATACAATTTCTTTTCGCAGAATTTGCATAATAATAAAGTTTAGTTCCTGGCGGAGAGATTATTGTTCTTGCCAGCCAACATGGCCACTATGACGTCACATGCAAACCATCACACTGTAAAATCAAAGCGTTTGAAGACTCTACCTACATTTTATCAAGCTGTTTGTTAACCTCTTCGTCACCTTCATAATCTTTTACAAGCTGTGCCACAAGAGCTCCGTGGGTTAAAACAAATAATTCTGCACTCTGTTCGAAGAAGGAAATTGAAACAGAAATGCAAACACACAACTTTACTTGTAACACGAAAGAACATCTATGGAATCAAAAAAATGCGAAAAAAGTACGCAGAATTCTCACCACTTTCCTATTATCGGTTCGGACGGCCGACTGACGAGACATCGCAGTAAAATTCAATGATCACCCAGCTCGAGATGCATACTGGTAGATTTCGAAAAAAGATTGGTCTGCAATGCGTACGTGTGAACGTCAATGATCAATAATCCCTTCACGGTAATTTCACCTCATTATGTGGTGCGTAGTCCTTAACTTGCCACTTTCAAAAAGTTAAGGCATTTTAGATCATCGCAGTTCTTTCAGCAGGTAAAATGTCTTTCCTATGCCAAGTCTTCGTTCCTATCGTTTAATATGAACTCGCAACATGACCAGTTCCCAGTTCCCAGTGGCTAGATAACTCAACTGGTAGAGCAGAAGTGATTGATTCAAATCCTGTTCAAGCCTTGCTGTCCACTGAACCTATTTTAGAGCCCTCTCGCTGAAATAACCTACGTTGAGTCACACCGATCTAGCAGCATTTCTCAGCTCCAGCGATGAGAAGTCGGTAATCCGGGCAAGTAATGGGGAGGGGTGATAGATTTTTCATCCAAAGCTATATCGGTACAAGAAGGAATAACTACTCCAGCGACCCAAGTCTGAGACTGGCAGCCAATTCCCACGGCATGAAAAATCGATAGATTAAAGTTAATGTTCAAGTTCAAGTTTATTGCACACTGTTTACAGAAAAATAAAAGTAACACACTAGAGGAAGGAAAAACATAAATGCGACCTTAACAACTATTGCCCAATCTCTGTGATCTCAGTTGTGGACAAGGTGTTTGAAAGGATTGTCTATGATCAATTATATGCCTATTTAGAACAACACGACATCATCTGTAAATATCAATCGGGCTTTCGTGCTATTCATGATTCGACTGTGACGGCTCTTCTTGAGGCCACGGATACTTGGGCATATAATATTGACGGTGGAAAAATCAATGCTGTTGTATTCCTAGATTTAAAAAAGGCTTTCGACAGGGTGGACCACGAGATCCTTTTATCGAAACTAAACCTCTACGGTATATTAATGGTGTTGCGCATCAATGGGTTTAGTCATATTTAGAGGACCGCACACAAATGTGTTTTATCAATGGTCTCCTCTTTAGAAGTTGCTCTTTAAATTGTGGTGTCCCTCAGGGTATCATCTTAGGTCAGTTATTGTTTCTATTATGTATATATTAACAATCTTCCCAACTGCCTGTCAAAATGCGAGCCTCAGATGTACGTTGATAATACCCATCATACATTCGCGAGGAACAATATTTACAATATTCAGACAAGTTTAAAAGACTTAGAAAATGTTCACTACTGGCTAAGAGCAAACAAAATCACTCTAAATATGACAAAAAGCGGGTTCATGTTAATTGGATCTACGCAGAGGCCAAGTACTGTAACAGTTTTCCCAACACTTGCAATTAATGATTTTCGAGTTACCCAAGTCGCTACTACTAAATCTCTTGGAGTGACTATCGATGATAATCTCGATTGGGGTAGCCACATGGAGAAGATAATAAAGTATCTTTTGGCATCGGTGCCATAGAGGGAGTAAGGCACCTTTTTTATATTACTCTGTAGGGAGAGTAAAATTTACTCTAGCAAAGTCATTGCATTTGAATATTAACTAGTAAGAGTAAAAATTACTCTTGGTGGAGTTAAATTAATTCCTCTTAGGAGTACATTTTACTCCACTTTTTCACTCCAGCACTGGAGTGAAATTAATTCTTTGAAAATAACAGTGTTGTCCCCCAAGTGACATTACAACTAAATTACCAAGCTCTTATTCACCCTCAATTCTTGCAATACCGTTTGGGGAAACCGTGGGATAACCTTAAGGAACAAACTTCAAAAACTACAAAATAGAGCAGCCCGTGTTCTGACATTTTCAGACTACGATGAAGACGCTTGTTACCTGTTAGAACTCCTAGGATGGAAAAATCTAGCGCGCCAGCATGAAATTGAAAAAGCCACGATGGTTTATAAGACTTTACACGGGTTGGCTCCAGAATACCGTATTATCTATCTAACCTTACTGTCCACCTACGGAATACTTAAAACAATAATTCTTCCCGCGCACTTCCCCAGAATGGATGCACTGTCTGCAAAGTAGCTTAAGGAAATAAGTTTAACTCGCTGATCTAAGCGTAAATTCATTAGCTCAGAGTAAAGTTTAATGACACTCAATGATTTCCCCATCTAGTAATTTTCTTCACTTGGTTACCTGTATTTATTTCTTATGCCAGGCCGCTGTCTGCAACTTTGTAAAATGCAAGTGGCTTTACTAAGTAAGGTTAAAGAAAGAAGGATCCCGGTATTATCCAGTAGTGTAAACGCTCTCGTATAGTAAGCAGCTTCTATTGTTTTTAAGTCTAAAGCCGTGTTCACACTCAACGTTGATTATGATCAACTGAAGTATATATCAGGCTATCATACTCCATTCAATTTTATTCAATTATGGTTCTGTTCACATCTGCGAAAATTCAAATACAATCGCAGGGTAACCTCGCAGTGTGAGACAAAATGGCGCTGTATCGCGTGGCAGCCACGATTATCATCACCATTATGAGCTTGAGGCGAGAAGAGAACCAAGGATAGCTTCCGAGAATAGAAGAAGACAAATCCAAACCTTCGCTCCATAAAGCGATTAGAAGTTTCGTCTGCTCATACCACCACGTGCTCGCCATTCTGTTCAATTACGCATTGTAATTACTTCAAACAACCCCTTTGAGGTTGCTTGAAGTAATTATAATCCAGTTATAATCAGGGACTGCAATTAGTTGATGTGAACCCATTTCATATTTGATTCGATTATAATTCGATGTTTCAATTGTTTAGTCTTTTGTTTTTGGTTTGGGTAGCGAGCCAATCACATTATACGTAACGAGAGCTGCTACATCACCCGTAGTATCCTCCGTTTTCAGTTTGAGTTGAAATAGGCCAGTTTCGTATTCTAACGGTTGTAATGGATCTAGAGGTAGGTACTTGGTATCTCTTTTTCTATTGTTTCAATTTTTTTTAAACAAGGCATAAACCGTTCAGTAATTATACAATTACCCGAACCTAGCCCTAATCCTAACCCTGAAGGTTTTATCACTAAATGACAAAATACACCAAGTACCTACCAATCTAGCATGAAATGGAGGCTAATGCGGGCAAATTAATTTGCATTAGGAAAGATTTGCCTGCATTAGCCTCCATTCCATGCTAGATCCAGTCCAGCCGTGAGAATTCGAATGGTCTATTTAAGTTCATGAAGCAACCTCGTTCCCAGGGTCTCTCTTCTCTGCTTCCATTGTCGTTGAGAAAAAGACAATTGAGGCAAAGAAGAGAGACCCTGGGAACGAGGTTGTTCATGAAGGAGTTACGCAAATGACAAAATTAGCGTTAGGGTTAGCGTTAGGGTTGGCACAAGACTGCATAACTACTAATTTCGAGGTTCATATTGCAGATAATTGACTAAAATGGGCCAAAGCGCACGGTTTTCAAGAACACAGATATGTCCAGGTTTGCACCTAATTAGATGCAAGAACAATACCATATGCACTGGGTTGAAAAATGAAGCGTTCAAGTGGCCTTTCAGAAGTGAACTTTTCCTTGGTAGAATATAAAATTTGCATTAACTTGTTGGCAACTTAACTTAATTTACTGGTTTTTCCATGCACGACAATCAGCAATAACTACAATAAGGGCGTTAAAAGCACCCCTTCAACCCCTCCCCCCCAGATATGTCCAGGTTTGCACCTAACCTGAACATAAGTGCCCCACCCCCGAAACAAAGTAAAATTAAACAAGAAGAAAAGCCGTCCTTTTCAATATTATATTGGTTTTTAACGTATCTTTTACAACAATCAAGAATTCTTGTTACAAGTTGTTCAAGCCGTCACTTGAATATCAATCTTCAAATCAACCGGAGGTTCAAGGGTCTCGCTCACGGAACGTGATTTTTAGGTTAGCCATCTGAAGCGGGACGTAACGACGTAGTAGTATTATGTCGCACCAAACTCTTTCATCCACTCTTCGTATTTCTTTATGTCAGCATCAGAAACAGATTTGGCGACTTTGTTAAGTGCCAAGCCAAAGTCTTCCATGTTAACAGGCAAATCCAGTTCCTCTTTCGGCAAGTTCTTTATCTGCTCTGGCGTCAAACCACGAATACGACGTCTCATTGCCATCATGGACGCATCTCTGTAACGACAAAAAAAGTGATAGGAAAAAACCCGGAACGCGTGAAAAGCTAGTGACGCAACTTACTTTCAGTTTATAGAGCTGGGATAAGGTACAGGTCAAGCTTTGAAGTAAATAATAGAACGACCAAAAAGTATCTCATCCACTACCATTACGGCTCGTTTATACATTCGAGTTGCTGATAGTGGCATCAATTTTCGAAGATGTTCGAAACCCACGAGATTTGGAGATTGTGGCAGTCAAGCAGCACCTTAAGCATTTGTCTGAATAAAATCCAGAATTGAAGCAGAACCCGAACCAATGACCGTGCTACTGTGCTGCACTACTCTACCAACTGAGCTAGCTTTGCTACTTCGGCTGTTGCACATTTAATCAATACATATGTAATTCCTTGTTATATAATCTTTTCTTTTGATCCGTATTTTTCGTCTAAATTTCTCTATTTGTATTGCCTAAATAGTGTGAATAAAATTGGTGTTGTTGCAGCTGCGGGGAGCTGGGCACTTGTGAGTTCGAGTTATATTCCGTAAGAGGTGAGCGAATAAATGATATATCATATATATGAAACACTCATCACTTAATTTATAAATTAATTTATAAAAAGTTTAACGATCTTTGCATTACGCTGGATCAACACAGTGATAAGCATAAACACATCACTGTTAGGACAGATCAAACAACGTTCACGAAGGCATTCTCTTCAAAATGGAACTACGGTCGGCCAAACCTACAGCATGATCAGCGCTCAATAAGCAGACGCTGACAGCTGTTTCAGGCTTGTTGGCCCTCACCAGTGCGCCGAAGCTAAAATACAATGAGCTTCAGTGACATTAAGTTCTAAGGAAAAAGGTTTGCCACTGACTTTTGTTGTTTTTCAACAGACGTTTCGGCTAATGCCTAAGCCTTCATCAGTGATATGAAAGCGAAGTTGGTTGTCATACACTATTTAAAGTAACGTAGCGCGAAGCTTGCGCGCGTGACCATACAATTCATGCTCGCGCGATGCCTTTGTAGGCTTCAGGAAGTACGATATGATCGTTCTCAGTGTTCGGGTCCAAAGTAGAGTGTCAGGCTTCGAGGATAAGTCGCTTGTGGTAATTGGCTTCGAAACCAACGACCTTGACGTTTTCAAAGTTCATGTTGTGGCTGAAATGGTGGACATGGCTTGCAACTTTGGAGTTTTGATCAAAACCTGCCGCTGCCTTTTTGTGCTCCGCAATTCGGGTCTTTAATGATCTTTCTGTTTGGTCATAGTACACAAAATTACACTGTGTGCAATTGAGTTTGTACACTATGCCTGATTTCTGTCGGTCAGTATCGTCTAGCTCTTTGGGGCGTGGAAAAAGGCTGTTGATGGTTAGTTGTGGTTTGTAAGCTACTTTGACCTTTTGTTGTTTCAAAATGCGACCTATTTTGTCGGAAACGCCTTGTACACACGGCAGCACGACAAAGCCATTGAAGTTGTTGCTTGGTTAACACCCTCTCGCAGTTTTGTCACCCTTTGTGCCGCAAAAGATCCGTGGTTAACACTTTGCTGAAAACTGCAAACAACATACCGTCAACGAATAAAGGAAGACGAGAAGAAACGCAACGAGTCAAAGCCAGTCTGTGAGATACAATTATCCCATGTCTTTTATTCAAACTTCAATTCTTAAATACCGCCAACTACCGCAACATAATTATGTTGAACAGGAAGGTACGGTTTACCAACCAGAAAACCGCCACCGTTGGAACATTGGCTAGATTTTTGGGCAACTTATGTCAAAACTCAACGTGTATCGCAAAATTTGTGTTTATTCTTTGTCTATTAATTTAAGACAGTTGATCGTGAAGAGGAGACTAATACTCGCACCATTTCTTTATCCCATACCTGCAAACATTTGTAATGTCTGCTCCACTGTAGCCTTCCATCTTTTTAGCAATCTCTTCGAGAACAACATCTTCAGACATGTTCACTCCACGTAAGTTAATTTTGAGTAACTCAAGCCGCCCAACAGCTAGAAACGAAAACAATAAGAATTCAGAAATTTATGTTTGGCTTTTGTTCGCGTTTGCTTCAACTAAGACCGGTTGTTGTCTGTTTGCAAGTTTTGGTGTTGTACAGTTGCTACGAGCCATTTCGGCGATTGGGTTAGATACATTTTTATATTTCCCACGATATTCCCCCAGTCATTCATCAAAATTAATCAACCGCATATCCTTTTTCAGCTAATTCTGTTTTAATTTGTCTTATGCCAGGGCAAAACGAAAATTCGTCAACGAACATGTTAAGATTAAATGGATAAATATTATTAATCGCAGTTATGAATGTGACTTGAGCAGGATCGAAAGCAGCTCAGTTGGTAGAGCACGGCATCATTATCGCAGAGGTCCTGGGTCCAAATTTCGTTTAAGCCTGGGCTCAAATTTTGTTTCAAGCTTTCCTTTCGTTACTGCTTAAGTAATGTTCACAACTACGATTATTTGCTTCTGTTCATAATTCAATATACATAGTTCTTCAAACTACGATTTTCAGTTGAGTACGCCACTTAGGAAGTTTCGCGACGAAGTTTCAAAGTTTGAGTTCTTATGTTGGCAAGGGCAACTTGCTTCGTTTCCAAGAGTAACTTTTAGGGCCTTGACGTCATGAGTGATGAAGCACGCCAAAATCTACAAATGATAACGGTTAAATGAAACTTGTGACCATAACAAGTTAAATGACGTCAATCCTTGGAAACGAAGCAAGTTGTCTTTGACAACTTCACGCTGAAACTTTGTTACCAAACTTCCCAAGTGGCGTATTCAACTGAGAATAGTAGTATCTTCAGTAATCGTTGCAAGTTGTTCCTTTTGCCCACCCGGGGAGTGTCGATTTTCTGCCCAGGGGTGATTTCTCACAACTCCCCAAAACAATAAAATTATGCCAATCAGGCTTGCAGGCTAGTGGAACCCCGTCGAACTAGCCCTCTGAGGATAGCATGTCAACATAAATATACACTTTGACCGTACTTTCAGGCAGAGGAATGTAAATTCTCTTCTCCAGTCTCCTGCGTAGAGCCTCGTCCAAATCCCAAGGGAAGTTAGTGGCAGCTAACACCATAACAAGCTGAGGGCCACTCTCAGCAGTACCTCCACCGACGCCTACGGAAAACAAAGCACATTTTATTAATCATAACAAATCAACACAACTCCCACCCTTTTTACAGCTGTACCAACATAAATGCCCCACACCAAATCATACACACGGAACTTAGAAAATAAAAAAACTTCTACACACAAAATGGAAAGCCTTTTGGCTGACCAATGGCAATTTTTCAAATGTTCTAAATGTAGTTTCCAGGTTTGGGTATTTGGATATTAAAATTCACTCTCTATTTGTGCAATCATTCAAACATGTGGCAGCTTTGTCCTGGGGAGCAGAGCTGGGGCTCGTTTCTCGAAAAAGTGCCGATATATTTTCGGGCGTGGAAAGCCATTTGTGAAACTGCCAACCGCTTGTTTTGGAAAGCTGATCTTTTAACATGCTTGCCTTTCAGTAGAATAATTTCCCGGTAGCCTGTTCAATTACAGAGTTGTTCTTCTTTAACCAAGTAATTCAGTGTAATAGTGCCTCTGGTGGTGAAGATCATTAAGTTACCAACGATTCTCCTCACACTTGCTGGATTGCTCCTTGACTACATCAACCTGTCGGACACCAGCTCTGATGGCCTGTGAGCAGGTTCACTTTTGCTAGGGGTATCGAGTGAGTATTTTGGCAGTGGAGCAGCCAACATGCAAAGTATGAGTGCCCCATTCTCATGCACTGGTGGTTCCACCACAAAATAATTGCTCAGAACCCAAACAAGTGAGCATGCCCACAGGCTACAAGTACAGCTCTCAAGCTGTTCTACAGATAGTGATAAGTTTCACTGCGATCAGAACAATAAGATGTTTTATACCATCTTGAACACACTTACCATCCATCTGTATTAGCAGCTCGGATTTCACTCTTCTGCTGGCTTCATGTTCACTGTCAGACCCTCGCTTGCTACAGATTGAGTCAATCTCATCAATGAAAATCGTACTTGGGGCATAAAACCTGGCCTATGTAAGACCAAAAAAAAATATTATCTTGACAGTTGCCTCAAATCGTTGTAAATCCTCTCCATGACCTGCACTTTAAATGTGAATTTCTTTCAATTGTTATAAGTGCATTTTATTTTTGAATGGTATTAGTTAAATATTGTTATCTTGAAGCAATTAAGACAAATTTAGTTGTACTGAATTGTTGGAGTGCAGTGTCCTTTGTCTATTGTGTAAACAGCATGTTATTGTCAAAACAAATCCCACTAAAAACAGCTAAAAATGACAACCATAACAAAACAACCCCACTACAAATACAAATAACCCCACTGTCAAATTACAATATTTTGGTCTTTTAGCCACTAGGACTACAACACTGTTTTCGGAAAATGTCACATTTACAGTGTTGTTTCGCTGAACTTACATATATTAATCCTGCACGAAAATGTAATACGGGTAATGACTAATCAACTGTAATTAAATTGTGGTGTAAGAAAAGACCAGAAGACACACATCAGGTGACTATCACTTTCATATTTTTATGTAAATATGAATAGCCTGACAGGGGTCTCAGTAGAACTGATTTCCAAACAGACGGCAAAATTGCCAATAGGGCTGAGCCTCTAGGGTGGTCTGGGGGCATGCTCCCCCAGAACAATTTGAAATTTTAGGTTTGCGGAGGTGCAATTTCCTGCATTTTGGAGGTCACATTTCTAGTTGAAACTGTTTAATATTCGCAGCTTGATTTTTCTTGTTTTGACATAATTATGTAATTTCGTTCAATAATCTACACTGTAACCCTGGCTTACAGGAAACTTAAAATGCACTTTAGCTTTCAAAATTGAACAGGCCTTTGCTTTTTTTCAGCACAGAGCAAGGCTGTTGCCTAACAGGAGCCCGGTAGCCTGGGGCTCCCAAAGAATAGCTCTGGGCGCCTTAATTTTTCACAGCAACACCTTTCACTTCATATGTTGGGCTCCTACGTTTTCAGCGTTTAGCTCTGAGGGCCCCTTTTAAGTTTTCTTAGGCAGCAGCCTTGCAGAGTTACAATGTTAAAGCCTAGGTTTGTATTTAACTACAGATTAATGTTAATTGGATCTTGAAAAAACTGGGCCATGAAACAAACCTTGGTAATAACGTACCATTTCAAAAAGCAGCCTAACAAGTTTTTCAGACTCTCCACGATACTTAGATGTCAGGGTTGACGACGTAACATTGAAGAAAGTCGTACCACACTCAGTGGCAACAGCTTTGGCCAACATTGTTTTCCCTGTTCCGGGTGGGCCTACCATACACACTCCCTGAGTAAAAAAAAGGCAATTTATGACATGTCATCAATAGATATGGTTGCATGAAAGGTCACTCTTATGAATATCATATGCAACGAACTCTTTAAGAAACAAGCATTTGTGTATAATGGTTCAAAATCATGAACATTAAGGTCTTTAGATGACTAAAAAAACACATTAACAAAAGCGTTTCCCTATGAAATCTTAACAGTGGCTAAAAATAGCATGCAAGAAAAACAAGCTATGCCTTGCAATTTTAAGAAGGAACGGTGATGTGTTAGGCTTCATTAATGCAGAATTGTTTGCATGTTTTAAAATTTAGGTCTGAATACACTGGTCCTGCACAAACTCAAACCAATATGGGTTCACTTCATTTTGTAACAAAAAAACTATTGCACCTTCCATGGACGACGGATGCCAGTGAAATAGTCAGGCATGAGGAGAGGCAAAACAACGGCTTCCTCTAATAACTTCTTCGCTTCACTCAATCCGGCAATATCAC
>NC_090888.1:71154047-71181547 GCF_036669925.1 Montipora capricornis | reverse complement strand
CCTGGGGGATTTGGTTGGGGCACCAACATGGCCGCCTTTTCTTTGTTTAGGGGCACCAACATGGCGGTTGTGACGTCATGTGAAAACCGAGAATAATTACAAAATGTATTGCAAATATGCTACAGGTTACATTTGACTAAAGGTCAAAATAATGGTTGATTTGTAGTTTCTTTGTATCTATTTATGATAATAAATACCAGACAAGAAGAAATTTCAAATCAACCTACAGTGTAGGTTAAAATCATTTTGACCTGTGACCAAATTTACCCTTTAAAACATGCAATTAAAATAAATATCTCTACTGATAGCAATATTTATTGTTTATATAACAATTATTTTGATGATTCACTTTTGCCGACCACAGAACAAAACAACCTTTCTTTCAACAGCCAGTAGATCTCTGGTTGGCATTTTAATGACAATAGGTGACGCAACAGTGAGTATCACTATAATGAAAATTTATTGTCATACTGACCATGTCGAGTCTCCAATTATTCTTTTACCTGTGGTCTCTCTCAACTGGTGCTGGGGGCGGCCAAACATCAGGGTCCCTGGTTGGCTCCTCTTCATGTGATCGTCGTGGCCCACCAAAATGAACAGTATCCTTCTTGAAATTAGCAAGGGTTTGATTGATTTCTTTGACTTGGTCATATTCCTTAACAATTGACTGTCGCACCTGTGATACAAAAAAAAAAAAATGCCACTGTAAGTGCCCAAGGACAAAATGATGAACAATTTCCATCTTCCCGTTTTTCCTCTGATGTGTTACTTTAAAATCAGGGTGGGGAAACCAAATCTTAAGGTTACCATATACCTTCAGTTTGGCAATTTTCCTCAAATTTGGATTTTTCGGTTAAAGTAATGATCGAAATAGGATCTCTGATGTAAAAAAGAAATTATTCAAAAAGATTAAATATTGGCGGGGTGATATCCATAACAAGAGCAATCACGCGCGGCGATCGTAAATTTGCATTTCAAGATGGTGAACAAGCGTTTTTGATAGCATTGCATCATGGGTATTCGACTTGGTTCCATGTTTCCCCGATCAAGCAAAATCAATATGGCAGCGAATAAACACGAACTTGTATAAACCAAATATTGAATTACTTTTCAAATATAGAATTATTTTTCTTTCTTTCTTTAATTCATGCCAGTTGTTGAAATGAAAAAATCATGTTGAAAATGTTTGAAGACCTAAGTTATTTATAGAGGCGAATATTAAGTAGCCAAGATGGCTAGCAACTGAGGAAAATCCACTGGTCAAAATTCAAAATCTACTGGTATTTGGCTAGTAGACCACCGCCAAGTTCGAGCCCTGAATAATATAATTTTTCTGTCTCTTAATAGCCACTAACACTAGTGTTTAGTAAATGAAGCCCAGATGCAAATGGTAAATAAATTTTTATCTGGCTTAAAAAGGACAAAATGTTCCAACCTGGTGCCATTCCTGTTTCATAATAGCATCATCCTTGAGCTGCTGGATGTGTTTCTGTATCTGCTGAATGACACCTTGATAATACACCAATGATGTGTCATAATTACCAAGCAGGGCATACTCACGCGCCATCTTGGCATTTTCACAAATTTCGGCTAAGCTCATTTTTGTCCAAGAGAAATCTAACAGATGTAGCAAAAACAAACAATTTTTCTCTTAGTGGCCATTATGATTGGAAAAAAGCTTTGTTCTTCCCAATGATTCTCCTGTCTTTTTATTTCTTAATGAAAAACCTGTTTATGTTAAACAAGATGTCAATGCAATCCTTGAATAGACCCATTTCAGTAATTCCAAATCTGGAGGACAAAACAATGGTTGTTCTGTCCCCTGAGAGAAACAAACCATTCAAATGCAAAACAAATCTTATTGTTTTGTCCTCCAGATTGGGAATTAACTAAAAGGTGTCTGTTACTGTACAACAAACTACTGTCTTGTTTAATAATAGTTAACACAACCCCACCACTTGAAATAACCATGATCGATTGTGTTCATGGAGTCAAGGGATATGGCTTAGAGGTCTGGTCAACCTAAACCGTTTTAAAGAACATTTTAAGTCTGGAAAGAGTTCAGAACAGAGCCATCAAACAGCCCATTTCCGAGTTGCTGGATGCCTCGGTTTCAAAGCGAGTGCTGGTGCAGTGCCATTCATCCGGATCAAATGGAAATGAGTTGCGTATTCGTATGCAACTTCTCTTGGACAAGTAGTATACAATTTAACCTTTTAAAATCGAATTGTTTATATATGGAATTCCCTTCCCGTGGATTTTCGCTCTTCACCTTAACATTAAAGTTCGCTTATTTAAATATTCAGGGTAACGTCTGTACCATTAAATTGTAATAAAATTAAATTACATAAAAATGAAATAAAATAAAATGCAACTTCACACCACAGATCATTGCCAGAGGTGATTATTGTGCTTATTGTTTGACCATCTCGAGAATATTTTTAAGTATGACATTTCGTTAAGACTAAAGAGCGAACTATAAAGCATAAATTAAATCAGTGCAGCGAGCTGGTTGCGTTAAATGCAAAACCAAGCGGAAACCGAAAACATTACCCGATCACACAATGTAGAAAAGTCATTCAGCAATCCCAATGATTTTCTACCATTGGAAACATAATGTGAGTTTTAAACTAAAATATTACCTTAAAACAGTTGAAATAGTAAAATGACCCGTTGAGAACTCAAGCTGATCGTTGAAAAATCGTTCCAAAGATCCAAAGCCGATGTCGCCTTATGTCCCAATCGTCCCAAGTATCCAAGAAATTGAGTTGAGCATGTCTGTTGGCGCGCTTATTCGTCGAGCATCATGGGATATGTATTGCCTTTATGATAAAGTAAAACTGGACATGGCAGCTGTCACGTGAATTACTAGTTCCGTTTTCCCGTCTGTGTCTGTTTCATATGGTCTTCGACCGTCTTCATATGGCTTTGTTGCGGACTACATGTACATAAAGATGGAACGCTCATAAAAGAGTCCTCTTGGATCGTTGGGGTCATTCTGAAAATCTTCGGTCGCTTATTAGGATTGATACTGTCACCCGAATCGAGAATTGTTCATCTAGCTAATAGTCTAGTGTAGATCGTATTTACAAAGGCTCTTTTGCTTGACAAGAGAATAAAGGAGCGAGAAATGGAGGAAGAAGACGATCTGCAACCCGATTCACCGCCCGGATTTGTTGAAGAAATTGACAGCTCCGAGCTGGAAAACATAGAGGTAATCTCACGCATTCAGCTGGCAAAGTCACCCCCCAGGTTTGCTTCCCCCCCCCCCCCCCACATATCATCTTTATTAAGTTTAATGATTAGGTTTAAGCACCAATTTTGGCGAGTATGTCTAAGATACGACTTAATCACAAACCTCAAACCCCATAATGCATAACTCTCTTTTCCTTCTTGGTTCCCTGCCTTGTTGTGTAAGACCCTGATCATGTGACTAACCAAAATCTAGGAAGGGGGGGGGGGGTAAGGTCGTTTTGGGAGGGGAGGAAGAGTGTTCAATGGTTGCTTTGTCTTGGAGGAACTGTTCATCTTTCTTCTATGCAATAAAAGAGTTAAATTATTGCTGGTGACACAAGCCATAACAAGTACGGGAGGCCGAACTCAAACTGGACGAGACGAGTGGTCCATTTTTGCAAGAGTGCGTTCATTTCTTCATAGCCTAAAGTTGACTTCATTGACTATAATATTAAAAAAAAAAAAGAAAATTAACAATCATGAGCTATTTACATGTATGGACCAAAAACAGCCATTAGCATAAAGATCAGGGTAATTTTATAACAATGAAAAGACAAGCAAGTGGCTTATATACATCAGTCGATTGTGCAGGAATAACAGATCAAGATGTACTAGGAATGCTTTTAAGATTACAGAACTTCACAAAGCAGCCTGTTGGATAGTAAAACATAGTCTCTTGCTACTCCGTCTTAAAAGGACATTACTAAACAACAAAACACCGAAACATGGAAACAAAGCACCAAAACACCATGTATAACCCCACCATACATTGAATACTAACTGACAAAGATTGGATTTGAGAATAAATATTGTTTTAGGCCTAGGGCCTAAAATGTTATTGCTCCTAATCTCAGGCTTAATCTGAATCCTAATCTTATTCTCAATGAATTAGGAGCATCAATGTATGGTGGGGTCATATATAGTGTTTTGGTATTTCGTTTCGCTGTTTCATGGTTTAGTAATCTTAAAATCTTCTTCCAGAATACACTACACTCCTTCACAACAGAAGATTCTTGTAGAGAATGCAATGTTGACAGTTACAATTCGATACCCAATGTTTGGACACAGTTCCTGTCTAGTGTCATCTTCAGGGGACACTAGCCAGGAGTGTTGAAAAACGGGGTATTGAATGTAACATTTTATAAAGTTCCATTCATTTTAAGCTGGAGTAGCATGAAAATATGTTTGATAAGAATATCATCTGATATTGTAAAAAATTATTAGGTAAGTTAATTAAACGTGAACTACATGTACTTGAATACAGGGTTTTAATTTTACAATCATGTTCACAACAATAAAAGAGACATTGCTGCATTTTAACTTTCATAAAAGTTCAGATGGACAAGCTACATGTGTCTCTCATTTAAAAACTGTCAACCTGGGGATAGTCAAATTGGGGGGGGGGGGATGGGGGGAATTGTCTAACATTTTTCCAGGACTAAGGTGTAAGGAGTGATGGGGTAATATTATTGTTAAATGTCTTTTGTTTGTTTTCTTTGGACAGACTGTTGGAAGGGGTGCGTTTGGAGTTGTTACAAAAGCCTTGTGGAGAAAAAAGTTTATTGTTGCTGTAAAGACAATTGAAACAGAGGCAGAAAAGAAGGCTTTTATTGTTGAAGTAGGGGTTTCAAATGTTTACCATTCTCATACTCTTTAAACGCTCTGTAATGTCACACTAAGTTGTAATATTGCTTTTTGTGGTAACAGGTGCAACAGTTGTCTCGAATCAGTCACGAAAACATCATCAAGCTCTATGGAGCTTGCACAACACAGGAACCTGTAAGTTTTTTAGAGTTACATACATATGTAGCTGTGTACATTATCTTGTAACAACTTGTTGTCATCTACCTGTCCCTAAATGTTAGAATCAGGAGAGATTAATTATGAAAAGAAGCTAGTGATAGAAATGACCTTGTAATTTTTGTCAGAGTGAAGAGTGAATTTTGTTAATTCATGATCATTTTGACAAACAAATATTGATTGAAATCATTTGACGCTATTACCATTCGTGAGCATTTACTTCTGAACATTGTGCTCTTGAGGGGTATCTGTCCTCCTGATTCACCCTGTTTACATTATTGTCTTGCCTTCCTTCAAAAAATTAATAATGTTTTAGAAAGTAACAGGCTTTGAAGAACCCACTTTACTTGACTTTGTAATCAGGTATGTCTTGTAATGGAATATGCAGAAGGAGGATCACTTTATAACTGTAAGTTGGAATCTTCGTCAGTATTATTTTTGTGTAGTGTAATTTTCTCTATAATATTGTTTTTAGGTTGTTATTCGGTCTTGATGCTGCACATGAATAATAATAATAATAATATTAATCATTACTGTTTAATCGTAGTTGGTGTCTTCCCCCATTGAAGTTATTGAAACAGAATATTAAAATTATATTATTTACATTTAACACATACACTGTACTAGAAATGTCCTTAAGTCTCTCAATTGATTACAATAATTATAGTTTACAGGAAGTTTCAAACGAAAAACCAAAACCAAAGTAATTACTTTGGCCACTTGACATGGTGACAATCCAGTAAACCAATCAAACCTCGAAGTTAGCCACAAAGCGTGGGAAAATGTGCATGCGCAAGCCACAATTGGTTTTGGTTTCACTCCTGATTGGTTGGTTGCGAAAACTTTGAACCAATCACTGAGTGAAGTAATGCAAAACCAAAGCAATTTGCTAATTACAAGGCTGTGCTCTAAGCAAAATTTCAGCGAGCCCTTCGGGCTCCCAAGCATTTCAGATGGGGTGCCCAGCACTCCAAGTTGGTCGCCCGAATTAATTAATTATCTGAGATCAACAACGTAGCAAGATCTTCATCTATCTCTCTCTCAACAAAACATTGCTGCTACTGCTCTGGTGATCGTCGAACTCCCAAGCGCAAGAAAAACCCGGAACCGGTCAAATTTTTCATTCCATACTTCAGGTTTAAAAGTGAAAAAGTAAAGATTGCGGCACGTTTATTTAAAAACATTTGGGACTAATGCAGGTTAAGCTTTTTACTGGTTAGTTGGGTTGAAAATAAATTTTCAAAACGTGAATCAATGCCGTTTGATTCCCGTGGAGCTTTTGTGAAAACTGCCGTGAAACAATGAAACCACCGCGGTCCAAAAGCTATCAAATTTTTTTGAGCAAGTCATCTTGATATGGACAAAAATCATCACTACAGGACAGAACTAAAGTATTTTTTCCTGATATTACAAGGGCATAGCTAGAGGGGGTCCTTGGGTGTCCGTGACCCCCCCTTTGCCAGCCTTTTTTTAAGCAAACAACCTACAATATTCAGGTGGCGAAAACTCCACAATCTGGCGAGTACCCTCAGTTTGACACAGTGTGACTCCCCTCCCCCCCACTCGCCCCTTTGGAAAATCCTGGCTACACCCCTGTATTATCAGTAAAATGTTTTGGAATGAGCTTTTTGTGGATTCGGTCAAAGCGCCAGTCACAATGTTGTTTGTTTAGGGCACGCAATGATTTGTCACGAACCAAAGACAACGCGGGATTGCTCTCTTTCTAAAACAACAACCATAACCTAAATATATTTTTTAAATAGCCAAGCAGGCACAGCCGCGAAAAATCGTAAAAATATTAAATTTACATAAAGTGTGATTCCCGGGTTCATACAAAAGTAAATTGCACCGCTTCGCCGGCTGCGCTTTACTGCTGTCATAGCAGAAGTAACAACTCTTTTTTAAAATTATAACGAAGAAATGCCAAGCTCCACGTTCCAAATTTAATGCTATTTTTTGAGAAAGAATCAAAATTTGTGTGGCCGCCGGCTGTCACATGCAAAGTCACGGATTATGTTACATGTGAAATCGTGTGGAACAGCCTTTGAACCGATTGTTTCGTACGAAGAAAAAACATTTTCTGAGAGGTTTCGTAAACTGTAACCACCAGCATATTAAATTTTTTAGCCGCCTTATCTGCTAGAAATACAATAAGCTAGAGTGCCCGGCCGGGCGACCAGGTGATTTTTCTCAATCGCCCGAAGCCAAATGTTAGTCGCCTCAGGCAACTGGGCACCGTTAGAGCACAGCCCTGAATTACTTTTAACACCCTATTGAAAATCATTCTATTGTAATCATGGTAATGAATCCAATGCAATCAATGCGTCAGCTAATGTGTCAGTTTGCGAACTGACTGTCAGCCGACATTTGGTTGACTGTTGGCCGACGCATCAGTTATCAATCAACAATCTTTGAGATTCTTATCACTTGCCGATAATGTCTCAGTGGTGTGTCATTAGCGTGTCAATTTTCTTACATCACTTTTCTTCCCTGATAAAATATAGAGGTGTTGGTGATCATTTTTTCCACATAACTTTTTTACCTTCTTAAACATGGGGTTATTTGTCGAGCTTCTTCAGTCATGAGCTGAAATAACAATGTTTCTTGTTTGATACCATCTTGTTTTGGGGCATTCGGCATCTCTATGAGTTTTTTTAGCTTTTAATTTATTTTAATTTTAATGTTGCTTTTCATGGGGAGGGAATTTTCATTGGGAAGGGAAAAGTTTCTTCGAAGTCTTTTATTACTGGTTATTCAGACACTTTTAGATATGTGGTGGCTCTCAGAATAATAATTGTTTAAAGACTCTTGATAGAGTTATTTCAGGACTGTGTGCAGCATTTGCATCTGATAATTTTAATGATTTTCACAGTACTTCATTGGACACACCCTACCCGGCCTGCACCTATTTACACAGCATCACATGTCATGAGCTGGGCTCTGCAGTGTGCAAGAGGTGTGGAATATTTACATGGCATCAAGCCCAAAGCAATCATTCATCGAGACCTCAAGCCACCAAAGTAAGGATTTTATAACAAAGAGATTCACTACAGATGACAAGCACAGCTCTTACTCTTGGCACTTTGCAGTTCTTACCAAAAATACCATAATACTCTTTGTTTGTCCCCCAAAAATTTGCATAAGCATTGTTTTTCTTTTCTTTTGTCCCAAGAGAAACTGGAAACAAAGCTTATGCAAAATTTTGGAGGGACAAACAAAGAGTATGGTATTTTTGATAGAAGCAATTTTGTTAGCCTATTGTATTGCCAAATTGATCTCAGTTGGTAGCCTGTAAGTTACTTGTCAGTAAACTATCATCAGACAGTTTCTGACAGTCAGCCAACAGTCGATTGGGGGAACTCTTCTTCAAAATTGCCAACTCTTTTTAAATGCTGTGATCATGTTGGTAAAGTTGTGTCATTTACATGTAATAGTTCTCTTACTTGCTTTATTGGGACACAGTGTGGATGCTACATGTATCAGACCCCCTGCAGTCAGTATGTAGCTACTTTTTTACTGTTAGATCACAATCATGTTGATCGAAGACAAGCTTATGGCTATTAAGTAAATCGTGTAAAGAAAAATTGAAATGTCACCGTTTTATGACTGTTTGTACCTGTCACCTTCAGTTATACAACCTCACTGTTATCCTGCAGTTTGCTTCTGACAAAGTGTGGTACTGCATTAAAAATCTGTGACTTTGGAACAGCGTGTGACATGAAAACACACATGACCAACAATAAAGGAAGTGCAGCATGGATGGCACCAGAAGTGTTTGAAGGTCAGAATGAGTTTTTAAAAAAATAGAAAGTAGTATCTGCATAAAAATAAACTGATTGGAATGGAACTCTTAAATTAAAAATTAACATTTCCTCTTTTGGGAGTGAGATTTTTAGATTTTACTCTGGCAATTGCCAGATGATTTTACTCACTGATTGGGGGTTCTTTGGGTATGATTGGGTTTTAAGCATTTTACAAAAGGCCTTAGAACTTTTAATTACCAATAAGTATAGCTGTCATATTAAGCAATTTATTTTTTCCCCAATTTTGTTAAATTTTAGGCAAATGCCAAGCTGCAATACCTGAACAATAATTATTATTGTTTATAGAACAGAATATTATTTCAGCCTCTTTTCTTCTTATTACTAATTTTTCTTCGTGTGACTTGGTTGAACAAGTGAGGCACTGCTTTTCCTGAAAATTTGGCCTCCTTTCCATTGAATGTTTCTCAACAAAATCCCCCAAAAAACGATGGTGGTATATATGTTGCAGTTAATTTTTCGTTTCAGTTAATTTTTATTTTTAAATACAATTAGGTAATTTTTTTTCAACTGGTTTATTTTTATCAACAGTGTCTGAAGAAAGGAGGTTTTTTTTGGGGGGGGGCGGGGGCTGTAGTTAAAAAAACAGGGGCTTGGTTTTTTTAGGGGGTCTAAAAAAGAACAAGACATTCCGTTTCACTCTGCAACTTCTCCTTCCCCTCCCTGTTCTTCAATCCCTCTGTACTACCCCACCCTAACCTGCGATCAGGCGTACTTTTCTTTAGACAGGGTAGAAAAGGTACGCCTGATACAATTTCTTAACGAGTCGTCTGCCGGTAGTCCAGAATCTGGGCTTTACTCTGATTGGCCAAAAAACAATAGAGCTCTTGGAGCCTCTCTCCAATTGGTTACAGAATTGCAAAAAAATCCGTTAACAGCTGATCAAATTATGGCCGTCCGAAGGATTTGAACAGGTATGATGTTTAGGCCCTGTTTCAGGGTTTGAGCCAGACCAGACCATTGCGCCAATCCCGCACTGATATTGCAATTGTCCCTTTAAAAAACGGCCAAGGGGACAATTTGTCCCTTTCAAAGTCTGGGGAAAAAACTCAGAGGGAAGCACACAAGAAGAAAATAATACAGTTCAGTACAAAAATTACAAGCTGAAACACAGACTGTGGGAGGAATTTTATGGCCTGTTTACTTTTCAGTCATGCTCTAATGAACATGTAGGTCTCGTGTTCAACCCAATCTCGACCCAGAGCTCTTCTTTTTTGCGCATAAGAACTCTGGGAAACCCTGATACAAACTGTCTTCTCATTGGCTTTTGTGAAGAACAATAAAAAGCATCTCTGATTGGTGCATTCATATTATCACGAGGAGAGAGCAGGTACGGTAAGGTTCAAATACCAGTAGTCAGTTTTTGGCTATAAGAACCCTACGACGCAAAAATTGTTCTCCTACATAGAGTTTCCCAGAGCCTTGGGTCATGCGTAGACATAAGATCCGATTCTCCGGTGACGCGAATGATACTCAACCTAGCGTGACGCATCTGGGAATTAAAGTCTTGATACCATTTCCTTACCTTTTCTTGTTTGTATTAGTTATTTGAATTACAAGTAACAGCTATAAATAAAATAAGTTTTTGTTGGCTTGCCTATTTCTATGTTTGAACTTAAGAAAACTAAAAAAAAATCGAGTGTCTCCCAAAAAATGAACATGTCCCCCACAATTTTAGCCAAGGGGACAAACTGTTCTCCATTGATCAAATCCTAGCTCAAACCCTGCTGTTTACAGCTGCTGTTGCTTCGAAATCTTTAAAGGAAGGGTAGGGAGAATGCATCAGATAAATGGTTTGTCTGAAAGAAGACATAAAAGTTGTAGTTCCTATGGGATTTGGCAATTGAGTTATTCATAGTCCCGAACATTCTAGAAAAAAATGCATCGTTCCACTTCCACCCACTCTAAAACATTTGTAGTTGTGGTTAGTCCTTTGGAATATAATCGGAAGCAAGAAGTTCCAAATAGAACCAAATTAAACTTTAGTGCTGCCACATTTGGGGAATCAGCCAAGCTTTACAGAGAAATCTGAAATTGCTTATGGAAGCACTGAACAATGGTTAAGTGACACACTCCTTACGAAATGGTAGTTGAGTAGCTGCTACTGGAAAACTAGATAATCTCCTCATATTATTACCGCACACCAGTGGCTCAGTTGCTTGAGCACCGGACTGTCATGCGGGAGGTCGCAAGTTCAACTCCGGCCGGACCAACACTCAGGGTCTTTAAATAACTGAGGAGAAAGTGCTGCCTTTGTAACTACATCTGCATATTAATGCTTAGACTTTCATGTCTTTCCCGTCTCACAACCCTTCAATGTTAATAATCCTATGGGACGTAAAAGAACCCATACACTTGTCGCTATGAGTAGGGCATGTAGTTCCCGGTGTTGTGGTCTGTCTTCTGTTGTGTATCATGGTTGGGAGGGTAAAAAAGGGGCCACAGTAATTGGCGCAAGCTGTTGTGGCGCTCTGCCAGCTTGACTGGCAAAGTTAATAAAATAAAATCAAAAATATTACAGTGATACAACTGTATTAGCATCTTTTATGGGCATCTCAAATAAGCGAGTTTAAATAAAGGTAATAATATTATTGTACTGTTGATTGTGCCTGATGATAACATAAAGTATTCTGCTTTTTCTCCGATTTTATCTTGAAATTCTTTGTTCCTTGATGGGTTGAACTTAGAAGCCACACGAGCTGTGCATGTCAAGCAGGATTTGCAGAAATATCTTTGATTGTATGAACAAAGTCTGACTTTGCAGACATTTCCAGCTTGGATTCTATTTTGTTTTTGTCACATCTTTCCTTGAATCGCAACATGCAGTTAATTTCCGGTAAAATCTGATTGGCTCACATTTATAGCATGACACATGATAACATCACTCTTGACAGGTGGGCAGCAGATGACTCGTAAAGAAATTGTATCAGGCATACCTTTTGCGCCCTATCTAAAACAAAGTATGGCTGATCGCAGGTTAACCCACCCTTCCTTCACAGATCTATCCCCCCCCCCACCCTTCCTTCACCCCTATCCCCCTATCCCCCCCTTACCTTCCTTACCTTAGCCCCTGTTGCACAAGAGAACTATGACAATCCACTACCAAAGAATACTCGCAATGGTAATACTGAAAATGTTTTTATTTCATCTGAAATTAAAATGTACAGACTGGTGTATTCTAATCAATAATCAATAATTATTGGTAATAAAAGAAACAATATAAAAGCGAGCTAAGCGGGAATGACTGATATAAACTTTTAACAATCATTATACCATGTGGCCACTGGTCGTCAATATCCAAAACGTATGAAATCCATATAAAACTAACAAAACTGAAATGATTGACAATATTATAACATTGATCATAAACTTACTTCTATGGGGAGTTTTTTTAAACTTTCCTTGATCGGGATAACCATGAAGCAGTTAACAGGTAAACGGTAAATCACATGAAACATGCCCAATTCAGATAATGGGTAAAACTAAGGGTGTGTTGGATTGACGGTATTCTGGAATAGGAATACATGGAATATAAGTTACAAATCCTTCATTTTTGCAGAGATTCACATTAAAATTGTCAAGTTTCTGCTAAAATGCTAGTTATTTTAAATATATTTTTGTTATCCTTGCTGCCTCGAAGCGCGCCAAACATACCGTTTTAATCAACACTCCATGTATTCTTAAAATGCAGGCAGTGTCCTTAACCTTACATGAAAGCTGACCATTCAAATTAAGTGCTCAGCATTAAACCCAACTCACTATAGTCTAAGCTGAGCATTTGACCCTAATCACTAATCTTTGATAGCACCAGAGAGAAAAGATTTACCCAGTTTAAATAAATTTACCTAGTTTAAAAAAAAGTTACTACTCAAAAAAAAAAAAAAAAATTACCTCGACTTGAAAATAAAATTAACTAAAACGAAAAAGTAACTGCAACATATACAACCTTCATGCCGGACATGCCAAACTACATCTAAAACACTAGTTTTGGTTTTGTATTGTCTAATCATTATTTTTAATTTTTTCACAGGAAATAATTACACAGAGAAATGTGATGTTTTCAGGTGACTGAAAATTCATAATGATACGTGTATTTGTTGATGCATGTTAGTTCACACATGTTTAGCACCAGTGTTCCTCCGTGAGTTCTTTTCTTCTTGTTTTCTTACAGTACTGGCCACAGGAATAGCAGCACCTACACACGCGTATAAAAATGCGTGCAAGATGGCAAATTTACGCGCAAAATATGTGCGCGTAAAATTTTACACGAACTATTACACGCGCCTGAAATTACACGCAGATTGCATGTAATTTGTCATGAGTAAAATTGCCATGTCCATTACATGCAGATTGCATGTATTTTCCACTTAGCAATGTACATGAATTTGACAATGAAATGAAATTCAACCTTTGTTTGAGTGTTCTTGGAATAGGGTTTTATCTTCGGATTGCTGCTGTAATCCATCAACAAATCCTTAGCACTTTGTCTTGACTATTCAACTAAAGTGGACACTTGTTGTGAAAATGTTGAAATGCAAAGCTGAATAAAATTTAATTCTTCGGAAACTAGTAGTGCTTTTAGACATGCAACATTTTTCGATGAGAAAAAGCCGCTACAAATTGATGTACATGTACAACTGTAAATACTCTGCCCTCTTGTACACGCACTGTGAAGAATTTTGTGTGTAATTATTTACACACAACTTCATCTATTGTTTTACTCGAACGTAACGCGCACGTACTGTAAAATGCACGTAATATGGCGGACTTACACGCATGATAAGCACATGTAATGCTTCTATTCCTGTGGCCAGTACTGTACATTAATCTGATACTATAAGTATAGGTATTATAATTTATGTGAAACCATTGAATAAGAAAATGTATTTTATCTCTTGAGTGAAAAGTGCACTTTCATTGCAAAGTGAACTCCAGATGTTTTCCATTGATTACAGGCTGCCATATATTGGTAAGCCATGTGGAGTCTCCATACAAAACTCTATAACGTTGCGTGAAACGCCTTGACAAGTAAATCAGAATTGAAGCAATATACTGCACATACCTGAGAATTGGAGAGGTGGTTAAAAGATTTGTTTCTTCAACATTCCAAGTTCTTGGCCTTTTTCATTGAGCAATTTCAAATTATTTTTGTTGTTGTGTGACAGCGAAACTATCTATAGTTTGAGGACACGAGTAGCGAAATGAAAAACAGCGGGCTCTGATGATCATACTGCGCATGACCACAATCCCTTGCGTTTTGAAGAAAAATGTGTTCTCCCGATTAGTGCTGCCTCGTTCGTTCACTTCAGGCTCACTCACTGTGGCAGCAATAAAAATATTCAAAAAAAAGTTCTGAAATTTTTAATAAGCATTTTGGAGTGATTCATTGTGAAAGTAATTTAACATTTTTTTTATTTTACTTTTTTATTATAACAGCTTTGGTATAATTCTTTGGGAGATGATTACTCGTCGAAAGCCATATGAGGAGACATCAAGATACAATGCTTTTAGTATTATGTGGGCAGTTCATAGTGGTGGGTGATGAACACTTCCTTTTTTTTTACAAAAATAGAATTGATACAGTAACTGCCTCTCTCAAATAAAAGGGGATACTGATAGAATCAGTGGAAGGGAAAAATAGAGGGAAAGGTGAGAAGCTGGTGAAGCCAGCCACTAGCTGCAGTGAGCAGCGAGTAACCATGACAACCCTGAGAGGGGCATCCACCCAGGTGCTTACCCAAGGGAGAGATAGGGAGAGAATAAAAACCCATAAAACGATAACAAGAAACACATTGATCAAAGCACATTGTCCTTGAGGCGAAGGGAATTCCCCGGCCCAGCCAATCCAAAGGGAAGCCCTGCACCGATACCCACGATCACCCACTGGCCAGCTCGGTCTCGAGTTTAACCATCTATGTAAAATCGTTCCTTGTGTTTTTTTAGTCAACTGTCTTGAAAGGGAGTTTTATTTACGGGGTATACCCTGTTTACAAATATGACTTAATTAAGCATTTTCCTCCATCAAGGGCTAAACTGGTATGAAGCAAAACCAATTAGAGCTGTAGACTTACAAAATTAATGAAGTAAATATTAACTTGTATGACCATTTTGAAAAATATTAGGTAATTGCCTCATTGAGCTGCTTGACATGTCATTTACCTACTATTCAGTCAGAAAAAGAATTTCTGTGATTTTAATGATGTTGGAAGAAACTGCCCGATAGGTAATCACTGTGTGCACTATTACCATGGCCAAATTGGGAAAACTGAAGGTACTAATGTTCTTAAGTGAACTGTTGGCTACATGTAGTTAGTTAGAAATTGAGAGCCAAGAACTGGAAACAGCAAGAAACCTGACAGAGTTTACAATGTAATGTGCCAGTGCCCAAAAGGTATTCATTTTCGTTTTGATAGGGACAAGACCTCCGCTAATAGCAGGTATTCCACAACCAATTGAGGATCTTATGACAAGGTACTTTGGGTACTTAGGGTCCTCTTGACTTGCATCCAAATTTATACTCTGGTATTATATGCTTGCTTAGTCATTAGTTTTTGTAATAATTTCTTGCTACACAGCTTGTGTGTAGAAAAATCACTGTCAACAAATAATTTATTTTTGATGTTACGGGGTGAGACGAAATTCCAAGCATCATCTTGCCCTTCAGGCAAGCTGTAATTTCATCTTACTAGCCCAAGTCTCTGAAGAGCTATCCCCAATTTTCTTTTATATATATGAAGATGTTTATGCAAAAATAATTTAATTTATTGATAAAAGGCACATTATTTTAGCTTTGATTTCCCTCCAATGTAGAACATTTACAAACACCTACAAGTTTTCAGTTGCAAGACTTACTGCTTGAATCATTGTGGCCTTTTTAAGGCCACAATGTGTAGTTTTAACATGTTCTGTATTGTTTTTAACAGTTTAATCTTCTTTCTTTAATTTCAATTGACACTCTCCCTTAGCTTGCAATATTTTATTCAAACACTGTTAACAACAGCTACAAAGTAAACAACTTTTTTGCAGTATTCTGAATAACAAGGGTGCAGAAATTACTGAAAGATTCTTGATAAAGACAAGGATATCGTCCTAAAATCGAAAAGAAACCCAAAGAGATATTATTAAATGTTATCAGACAGTTTGCAAGATATAATGTAGGAATATTCCATTGTGATGTACATTTATGTTATGTGACACTAGAAGCTGGACAATCGCAAATCAGCTGACGTAATGATTTCCGATGGAAAAATTGATTTTTGAGAAAAAAAATTAAATCTAAAATTACAGACTCTTGAGAGCTTGCCAGCGTTTTCATGCTTGCTTTCCTCGAAGCATTAATTTTTTATGCCATTGTATTTCCTCGTATAAATCTTCTTAAGGTTTGGCATTTGGGGCGAGTTGCTTAAAACCTGATCATCACAGCCCGCTAAAAATGTGAGTTAAAAGGATGATTAGAAAAGATTTGTATTGTTCCACTTTCTCTGTCAAACTGAAGTTTGACATCAGAAAAAAGCAACCAACAACGCCACTCTCGTGTTCATTTGATGCTTACCCATCGGGCAACCCTGTGTTATTAAGAAAGCGCTAACCCAAAACGTCATTCCACTAGCCATGGGCTATTGGACAGCCTTTTTGTTGCACCCTGATGTTAATAGCAGTCCCAATCCCTAATGTCATGCAAGATGTTTGCAGATGTCTGATCTAACAACATGACAACTTCTGGTCACCAAAATACTGCTATCCTCGTAACCTAGATTTTCAGGCTTTGTTTTGCACCAAAATTAATTTGCAATCATGGCACATAGCCTTATGTTCTTTCAAATTACCAGTATTGTAAGTTAAACAAGTGTTTGTTTGATCTGCAGTTGCTGGGATCAAATGCCTTCCATAAGGCCATCATTCACAAGAATTGTCCAGATTCTGCAGCACTTAATCCAGGTATCGTTTTTTTAAATTCTCTGGCCTCACTTTGCAATCATTGTTTTTGTCAACTGCATCCACATGTGTGTATATTCTCTTTTTAAAACCTTTAATACATTCAGTTCAGTTCTTCAATTGTTGTTTTGGTAAGCTAATATTAATACAGTAACAACTCCATTGTCGGGTAGTACTTTAAGGGCACTTTTGACATCATATCGGTTACCATGGCAACATGCCAGGTCCACAAAAAGGCCCTCTAAATTTCAGTTTTTGAAAATTATGGGAAAAACTAAGTGGGTGACCTACCATTTTTATTTCTTGGTTGGAAATTTCCCGAAATCCATTAACTAGTAGAATTTAAGATACATCGAAAAGGGGCGTTTTATAGTTTACAGAAAATTGTACTAGATAACTTTCCCCGAAACTTTATTTGAAGTGCGATTGTGAATGATACATGCATGCAATGAATATAGGTCACCAAGCAAAATTTAAAGATAAAGACAAATTTTTTCCGCAGGTTTTATTTCCGGTTTACGCGATTTTACACCGTATTTTCACTTCCAGTGTGTTTCACACGCTACTTTTGATAGAAATTTGATTCATTTAGCTGACGTGTGTTTTTAAGTTATGGCATGTGTAGGTTATGTGCGTTTGCCCGGCTAAAAACTCTTTTGAGCCTGCTTAACGCTCCACACAAAATGCTCGTTCTTCCCTCCACAATTTAAGGTGTACCACACAAAGCACAAGGAATCCAATGCAATAATAATCTACTAGTTACCTTGTAAGAAGGCCCAATCTCGTTCACCTAATTTGGTAGCAAGATATTTTTCTAATGTTACATGTAATTTTGGACAATAGATATAAATTCACAAAACTGAAACAGCTTACTTAGTTTTAGCATTGGTGTTAACATATAGGTAATACTTCCCTATAATGATGAGATGGCCAAGGGCCAAATAATTAGTATTGAGAAGAATGAAGTGTACCATACAAAATATTTAGATTCGACAGTTGAAATTTTTTTTGGGTGTGTTTACCATACCAATTTGAAATTCTACCCAGAAAGATTTTGCTTGCATTCAATGAACAAGTGCCAGATGATGTGGATCTCGGAAGGACAAAAGGGACAACTCGGAGAATCAACTAATAGTATCTTTAGTTAATTTTATGTACATGTAATAAGCTATTAGTGGGTAGAATGCAATGAATGATCTTATAATATTCATTAGTGGTTCAAGGGTGTCCTTGGGAAGTCAAGAAAGAAAGATCATGCCGAGATAGTAAGCATTGCAGCTTTCTACAGTAGGTCTTCCTGATATTTCAGTAGAGTGCTCAAACAGGTTGAATAATCTTAAATAACACTTAATGGTCTTGGGGTCAGCATTGATCCTTTATTGAACGACTTAGCCTTGTTGTATTATGTCCTGAAATTACCTGTCTTGATGCAGTTCTTTCCAGGTGAAGATACTTGCCTTGTATTTCCTGCTGGTCCACAAAGCACAGACGACAGTTCTTCAGTTTCAAGCCCATCTCTTTTAAGTCCCTTGAGTCCATCAAACCCAGAAATGGCAACACAAGGAAGCACTCTAAGTGATACTGTGATCAGTATCAGAAGCCAACCATCCAGCGACAGTGATGGTGAACAGCAAGGGTCTTATGAACTTGATGATGAAGATAAAGAAGAGGATGAAACTCCCATACCAGAGGATCTGGAAGAAAAGCCTTTAGATACTGAGCCACTATCTCCCACGGTTACTTTTTCAGTTGATAACAAAAGTCCAACAGTGCAGTTCTCACGTCAACCTTCAGATTCAGGGAATTCACCATCAACCCTACATAAGCCAACAACTGTTCCCATTCTGCGCCCATTGAGCCCAATCCCAGGGCCAAACTTGAGTGCAAGCTTTCGACCAATCAAGATTGTTGCGGTAACATCAGCTCCTAGTCCAAGACTGACAGCAACTCCTCCAGTGACATCTTCCACTTTCTCATTACCAACACTTAGCCCCATATTGCCTTTTCAGCTTGCTAATGCAACAAGCCCAGCTGCTAGCACTGGATTCTATTCTGGCTACCCTGCAGACATGCAACCAGGAATAATGCCAAACTCCCCTGTTTATCATCATGGAAGCTACATCTCGTCAGCCTCACCAACAGCACCAACCTCGGTTGTCTATTCTGGAAATACAACTCCTCCTGTTCCTTCGGCCTACAGTCAACAGGGGCTTTATCATCTGAATGCAAAGTACCCTCCGGTCCCTCATTACAATTTTCCCACACCCAGCACTGGGCCAGTGCAGATGCCAGCTTCAAACACAATACCATCTGTACCGCAAAACACTCCCATATCTGGATTTCACAGACCACCAGAAGATGACCATGGGCTGGACATGGAAGAACTGCGTCTGGCCTTACAAAATGACCTCGAACCTCTTGACCCTAGCAGCAGAGTACCGGTACATGGAATCTCTAGTGGCCATTCCACGCCATCTCAAGGATCCTATACGGGTTTTTCCAGTCAATCAAGTTCTGGAACAAGTAGCCCTTTCACTGACAGAAAAGCAAGTTGGCCAGCAAGTAATACACATCCATTTCATTCACCTTATTTAAAGAACAGATCAGCATCCACACCAGAACGCAAGAGCAGTGGAGACAAAGAAAATCTACCTCCAAGAAGATTGGAACTAGGTAATAGTCAATCATGTGTGTGGTGCACTATTATGGCTATGTCCCCTTTCTATTTTTCGTACTGTCTCATGAAATTTCATCCGAATATCCTCTACAAAATAATATTTTAAAAACATTGGCCAGAAATGTACTAGTCTCCTCCACAGCTGACTTTCGGGATGTCACACAATGCAGGGTGCATTGAATGACATCCTGAAAGGCGGCTGCAAAGGAGACTTGTGCATATCTTGGCTTCAAAAAGGAAGTGATTTCAGGGATGACGTTTAGCTGTCTGCCAGCTGACTACAACGTAGTCACAGAAAGGTGGAAAAGAGCTTTTTATTCCCTTAAAGTGCTACTACATGTATGACTAAATGTACTAGTCTAGTACATGAATGTGGGCTGTTCGACTTGTGATGGCTCCTTCCGTACAATTTTAAAGAAATTGCCAAAAAACTGGCCATAGATCTTTGCTGATTTTTTTGCTACTCCATGAAGACAGCATTCTCAGCAAATAATTATATGAAATAAAAAATGGGGGTCACCATACTCGTTCAGGAGAAAATAGCCATTCCTTGACGGATTATGCTTGGCATCATGAAAATCCACCATTTTATTAATGTGCCCACGCTACTGTGGGTGGCAATTGTGCAAGAAATTACCGGTATGTGGCATTGCTTGAACTGTGTCCACCGGATGAAATCTACACCTTTCTACTACCGGTACCCCCTGACACTTACCAAAGATATGTGCAAAAGAGTCTAGGCACAAAGACAATACTTGGCAGGGGAGTGACAGGAAAGACCGTATTGCACAACTTTTCTATTTTTCGACCCAGGAAAAAAATAAATTTAAAACAGAGAAATTCTACTCATATTCTTTGGATTGCCATACCGTATATGGCAAACCAGTAAATATCTTTGGAACCAATGCAGATATTTCCAAATAGTAAGTGGTGTTTTTAATCTCTCCTGGAATTCTATGCGACAAACCTAAAAATTCAAGGGATGAAAATTCAATCATAGTAGCACTTTCAATTCAACCAAAGCACCAAGGTTCAGGGAATTTTGACTTTAAATTAAGCCTCGCAGGGCTTCACTGTCCAAAATCATAAGGTGGCAGATATTTTTCTTAGCTATAGAAATTGACCCAGGGAAACCTCTTAAATTATCAATGTCAGGCTTAGGCCAAGTCAGAAGGATTAGCTTGTCATTTAGTGTATGACTAAATTTTCTGATGCATGTTCATTTGACAACATCCCTAACAACATACCCACAGTAAATTTACATGTATTCTGAAAGTAATGACTTAATTATTTTCAGTTTTGAATTCTCAGTTATTTTTGTTCTTAATTTCCAGATCACACATTGTTTGCAAACATGTCTCAAGGATTGGATACTCATTTGCAGGTTTTTTTTTTTTTTGTAATTAAGGGCTGAACTGTCCTAACAGAGTTTTTGATTTTCATCTAGAATGTCACTCTAAACAAAAATGCTACTAAGAGTTTGGAAGTTTCTTAGCTACTAACAGATGGGATGTCTGGAAATATATCTGTTGGATTAGGGACAAAATCTCTAGCATGCATCAGCTGTTTAAAATTTTTTTCGCTTACCAGAGTTTCTTCTTCTTCTTCTTTTCTGTACAGCCTATTGCACCAAACCCATCAATTCCAGAATCACAAGAACTTTACAATGAACACTGCATGGTAGGGGAAATGTTGATGTGCATGATTGATGCATGCATTATGCCACCTTTATGTTATTAATTTTTTTTGTTAGGTGTGAAAGATCTTTACGGGTCTTAAGGAGAATAATTATTGTAAAGTTTATTATTATTTTGTAGGGTATGGAAACAAGATGATGTACATGTATTCCCTTTGTGAAGTGAATGTGTGAAATGCACAGAAGGACAGAAGGCTTAATTTTAAGAGTCTGTGATTTGGGTGCATTAAAATGAATATTACAGAGCCCAAATAGAAGATCAAGACTTCTCAGGTCTGACATGAGTGGTCTGAGTCTGGTTGCCAAAGGGCAAAAATCTGAAGCCCGTGAATTTGGTTGCCCTGATAAATTCTTTGTTATACCCACTATGAAACCCCCCTACAATTATTAAACTGCATTCCATGTTGAGATGCAATCACATGGCAATGGAGTTTAAGTATCCCAAAGTTTTCAGTGTGCACCAGTGATTTTTTTGTAAAAGCCTGGATTTAAGTAATGGATCCGGAGTCTGCATTGCCATTCTCAGTCCCAGATCCCATCGTTTCTCTTAGCCGGCAGGGCCTTCGCATGAGAAAATGAAGGGCCCTGCAGACAAAGGAAATTCAAATTTTTTCATTGGTTAGCTTGCAAACAATAAAATCTTGAACTGGAAGTAAAAGTGGCAGATGTGGTGCGGCCGGTTGGCAAAATGACGAGTGTGTCCTTGTTCAAAACTACTATATTACCGTACTTATTGCTTCTTTCTGTTCAATACAAAGGGACACATGCTCTAAGTTGAGGCCACTTAAAGCTTTACCTAGAGACTCTTCAAATGTAATGCTTCTGAGAGCTGCCATGTTTAGTACTATTGATGACTCATACATCTATATGAACCCCAGAAGTCCCAGAATTTGGGCAACCATGTCTCCAGGGCCCTTCAGTTTCTCAGGCAAAGGCCCCACCGGCTGAGATGGGATCTGGGAATGAGAAAGCTGCATCGCCTGCATGTTTGTGACATTGTCTCTTGCATTTTCATATCTGACAATGTTTTGTAAAAGCCACAGATATTAAAAACATGGAAAATTCTCAGCTGTGGCAAATTAATTATTGTTAACTTCACACTACTATCACACATTGTCAATAGAAAACTGACAAGCGAGTCAGGTGCTGCTTATGTAATTCATTTTCTATTTTTGGCTTGGTTGTCCGTAGTTTTTCTCGAGCAAACAAGCTTTTTATTTTACCAAAAACTATTCACCCAGGAAACTTTCTGGTCGTCTGGGATGACCGCTAATTTCGAGCACTCTTACTTTAATCAATATTGATATAAATGTTTCTACGAAGTGAACCCAGAATGATATCGATGTGACTTATTACATTGTATTGTCTAAATTTTCAGCTTGCCAAAGAGTATATCCAAATACAAACAGAGATAGCTATTGCACTTCAACGAAAGTGAGTTGGTTGAACAGTCAACAATGGTGTTGTTAAATACAACAGTTTTAGGATACAGTGAAAGCCCTATTGTTATAAACTAGTAGATAATTGGATAATGCAATTCTAGAGTTTTGATTGGCGTAGCCCTAGTGGTAAATGAGCCACGCCCTACAAATATCATTAGCTCTGTGCATCATATTTTTTTTTTTTTACAAAATAAAGGAGGGAAGATTTATCCATTATTTGTGGGCATTTTGAAAAATTAAAAACAATAGTTACATGTATTCCATCGTTGGAACACTCCACACTCCACTCACCTGTTGGATATGAGATGAATATAGGCACCTCATTGGCTACATATCTATCACTGATTGTTTTTATTTCTTTATCACAGGAAGGACCTTGAGAAGGAGTTGTGGGAATATGAAAGAGAGCAACAAATTAATGCTCAGTATGTTGAGGAGTTTGCAATGCTGACAAGTGAAAAAGTTAGTACTACCGAGTTTTATTTTGTTTCTTTAATTTTCTTTTAGAAAGCTCAGGCTCTATCAAGATTGTCAGAAAGTTTTGTCAGTAGTAGATAGCTGCATTTGAAAGAATATCAAAAATAAGGACGGTGTATAAATGTCTGACCATGAGAGGCTTTGAAACACCTTGATGAGAATGAGAATGCCAATGCCTCTGATTTTATTGATAGGAAGTCTGTCTTTTGATCAGCTATCCACAGCACCTATTGTGGTGAAACCAAACCTTTTGAGATTAGTAAATCCATGAAATAGGAAAGTGTTTCAGCCTGATGTCAGATAATCTTCATACAGAACAGATCACACAAATTAAACCATCCTCGAGGATTGGGGAGGAAGAAATCATATTAAATGGATTTGATCTTGATTTGCATGAAAAAAAAAAAATTTTTTTTCATTTGAGTGGTTTCCAATGAAAAGCATCTCACAAGTGGCTTATTTTACCATTATACCTTGAGCCCTTCCATTCATAATAATTATTGTATTAATATTAAGATGCCCTTTTTAGTGATACTTGCCAATGATTTATTGATATTGTTTTATGCAGGATAATCTTCTGCTGCTTCACAAGAACTTGAAATCACAACTGGAGGCAATGAAACGAATACCGGGTCGACCACTGAGTCAATATCGATCATAAGAAAAAGAACTATTATGCACAATAGTCATCCTGATAATTCTTAAAATGTTAATTTTGACTTACAGTGCACAACCTGAAAGTATGTGAGATTTTTTTTTTCATGACAAAAATAATAAGGAGTGGATTTGCCTTTAACTCTTATCTCCTACATCTGTTTCTTTTTTTAATGGCAAACAAAATATTATAATTTTTATGTGGTAGAAAATGAACCCTCTTGTTGGATTTTGGATTTAACTGATGGTGTCAGTAAGGTGAAGATTTTTGTAAACATGTAGGTTTTTTAGTAGCCAAAATGAAATACTGTCTGTCATTCAAACATTTAATGGTATTAATCACTAACAGTCAAGCTGAGTAGCTGGCTGAGAAAATAATCAACTTTGTTTCAGTGATTTTTGGTAGGAGGTGACTAAGGACAATGAACCTAGGAAATGATTGTCGGAAAGTTTGACTACACACTGTAACAATTTACGTAAATATCAATAGCACAGAGTATGACTATGAGTATGTTTTGTTTTTTACCTTTTCAGCAGAAAGAAATAATAATTATTATTGCTCTCTGAGTGCATGGTGCACATGCTTAGTACTAAAAACTTGTACTTGAACCTTAATAGTGTGCATTCTAAATGGTTTGAATCTATGAGTCATATCATACTATCAAAAAATGTTCAAAGTACAATTGTCCGGGTGATTGTAATCTTGAGGACTGTTTAGAATGACATTGACTAACATTCAAAACCCTCAGCTTCGAATATGACTTTTGTTCAGGTTGTCGAAATGTCAGTCAATGTCACCATTAAGAGTCCTTCTCAGGACTACAAATACTTGAACCGTAATCTAAGGGTCGCTTTTGAGATTTAAGAGAACAATGTTACTTGTTGAACTTAATTAAACTATAATTTTTAGATTATCAGAACTAAAAAAGTTGCAGAGTATCACTGATGTTCAGTTAACTTGCACAGTGATGTGTGAACAAGAAATTCAAGAAGAGGAAAGAATTGAACTGAAGTAAACTAGAATGTCTAAAGAAAGTGTTTAATTGGAACAAACAACAGATTTTCTTTTATTTAGCCTGGAATTTATAGAAATATTTATCCTGTCATTCTACATGCAAGTAGTAGTGTACATGTATATATCCAGGTTGAGTTTGAAGGCTTTTTAGGATAAATGAAACAATGGAGAGAAATAAACTAATTTAACACATTCGAAGCTGGTGAGATGCTGCTATTTCTATGTGTATCATGGGATAGGTTCTGGTTGCCTTCCACACACAATGACGATCAGACGTTTACTTGTTGGGTCATTGTCACAGAAAATTTCAAGACTACATGTATACCCCCACATGGAATAACGCAGGAATAGGAGAATAACGCAGAACAAGTCCTGTTCATGCAGTGCAACCTCCACAGGGTTTACACTCGCAAACAAAGCAGGTTTCACACCACAAAAACCCAATAGACTGTGAATCCTTTGAGGGGGCTTATGGACAAAATTGTTATTTCAAATGAACCGTTTCACTGGTCAATATCCCTATTAAATAATGTCTCTGTTCCTTATGTTTGTGTGCTAACTACTAGTTATGATCAAACATTGACTGCCTTGCGTTAGGTTGGCCTGTGCGACTTCCGGCGATTGTGTGACAAAGGAACCTCACTTATCTCCCCAGCACTACGAGCTGAATGCAAAACAGCACGTGCTGGATCGGACAAGAGTATCGGTTAGCAGGCGATATTCAAAAGGCAACGCAGCCAACAAGCTTGGGGGAAGTCGCTGCGCAGACTTAACCGCTACCGATGCATGCGAGGCAATGCATCCCCCCAAGCCCAAAGACAAAACCGGACAACATGACGAGAGACTAGACCGGTGAGAAGCGTCCCATCCTGGGAGCGACGGACTCTAACGTAGATTGAGGAGTTCTTATGTACAGTTGGTAACAATCCGAGGACCAGCGACCTAAGACTTTTATAAGCCAGTCAGGTAAGCCAGCAGCGGCGGCAACCGAGGCCGCGCCGATACGAAAGCTATGGCCTTTTAGGCTCCTATAGGGAAAGCCGGCGACCCTTGTAATCCCGAAGGAGGTTGGACACCACGCTACGGGTAACGTAACGAACGACCTGACTGGAAATAAAATAAAGGTCCCGGTTGCGGCCTAGCTAAGAGAAAATATTCTTGCATGGCTACAACGGCGCAAAGGGGTGACAAGGTGCGAGCTATAGTGAGAGAATGCCCTTCCCTAGAAATGTCAGTCTTGGACGATTTTAGGTACACTGTCATGCGCTATGGGTGTGCCAGGTTAGGATGAAAGGTTATGCAATCGGTAGAGAGATCTAAAGATGGGCGAAATTTGTAAACCCCACTGTATGTAAACTCGCTGCAACGGAGAAACGCGAAAAAGGCTAAGTTGAACGCAGCCCAAATCATAGAAAAGTCATGCGTGCATAACGGGACGAATGGCAAGGAGAATCTGCGGTTTCACTGGCAAGCGACGGATGCGCTGGTTGCCCTGGTAGCGAAGGATCCCACGCAGGACCTTACGGAGAAGGAGCTTACCCTTAAGGGGATCATTGTACCCAGCTGTAATATGAAGATTACGAACCGCGGCTAAATAAAGTTTAATCGTGCTAGCGAGGTAAGAGGCAAAGTAAATTAGTGTCCCTTCAGAGGCAGGTAATACATCCCCGTCTGGGGTGAGGAGACGGTTCATCAGGCAAAATTGTAAAAATCGACGTTCCCCAGAGCTGTAGGCCCGATTGGTGATCGCGGCCAGGCTCCAAGAAGCGTACCTTAGGACTTCCTCCTTCAGAGGGTCATGAGCGAAGACGGGATGGTACAAGGACTCTGGTCGGCGTGGGGGGCAAGAGACCGGAAGCGCTGCATCTGAAAGCGGGAGAGGGCGTCAGCGATCTCCTTTGAAACCCCAGGGACATGACGGGCACGCACTACAAAATTATGTTGCATAGAGAGAAGCACAAGTTGGCGAACCAAATCCGTAATGCGGGGTGTCTTAGAGCGCCCTGAATTTATGATAGCGACCACCGAGAGATTGTCACACCAGAATTGAAGGCGCTTCCCTGTGAGAAAGGGGTGCCACACGACGGAGCAAGCGACTACAATGGGAAAGAGTTCTTGCCATTCAATACTAACTCCGCATTGTTGACTCAAGCTCATGTGGGGAGGCCAACGACCTTGAAACCACTTTCCTTGAAAATAGCCCCCAAATCCTATTGAGCCCGCAGCGTCAGTGTAGAGCTCAAGATGCTGCGCCGGGGTAGGAGAAGACTCGAGAAAGAAGGAACGCCCGTTCCAATTTGAGATAAAAACTTTCCACATGGCCAGGTCCTTAAAAAATTCCTTATTAAGCCTTATGTGGTGAAAACGACTGGGGACCCCCCTGGTCAAATTAATCGCCCGCTGTAGAAAGGTCCTGCCCGGCACCACCACTTTGCATGCAAATTGAAGAGTTCCGATGAGTGATTGTAAATCTACGAGGCGTACTGATCGGCGGTGTTTGAAAGAATTAAGCAAAACACTGATCCTGGAGAGTTTATCCTGGGGTAAGCGGGCCTCCATGCGCACGCTGTCCAAGACGATACCCATGAACTCGATCTCCTGGGAGGGGCCCATGGTCTTGGAAGCGACGACGGGGGCTTTTAGGGACATGAATACACGTAGCAGAGTACTAAAATTAGTTAAACATGCCAATTTGGATCGTTCGGCAATGAAAAAATCGTCCAGGATGTGAATAGCATGCTGGATGCCG
>NC_090888.1:71129047-71149047 GCF_036669925.1 Montipora capricornis | reverse complement strand
TGATAAATAAAATAGAACAAATCTAGAAAACCTGCAGTCTAGAGTTATCTGAGTATATATAATATTATATATAATTTAAAATAATGGTCACATAGTGTAAATAAATGCTAAAGATGTCATCAAGCAGCTGTATAAGGCCCGATTTAAAAGTCTAACTTCACATGTTCTGAATCTAATGCAAATGAGAAAAATCTATTGTTTTCGCTCATTTGCATTAGATTTGGAACATGTGAAGTTCGACATTTGGACCGGGCTTAAGCTAAACCTTCTCACAGAACTCTGCACCTTTGAAATTCTCTAGTGCTGGAACCTCATTTACACATTGAGATTGGTCAACAATTTCAGGGAAAATAAGAATTTTCTAATACCTTCACCTTCTGAATATTTAGCATTTCTAGCCCTCTTTTAGTTTTTTTTAATGACTAGGAGCACTGCAGCCTAATGTAAATTTTGTTACATAGACATGATGTAGGTCTTGTATACAGCGTATTCCAAAATGGCCGCCATTTTAGTATTCTTTTGTTTGATTGCAAATTGGCCCTTTTGGCCTCGTTCAAGGTAAAATATTCTTTTTTGGATGTTGCAATTAATTAATAATTTGAAAGTGAGGCAAAAGGACTAATTTGCAATCAAACAAAAGAATACTAAAATGGCGGCCATTTTGGAATAAGGTGCATGTATTGGAAATAATATCACCTGGGACTGTTGAAATAGAATGCTTTTCTGTGGATTGACCCCACAAGCTAGAAGATAAACTGCCATATTTCTTATACTCTGACACAAGCTGGTAGGATGCTGAGGAAGTGTAATCGAGTGCAAGTCAACAATGCTGTATAACACTGAATCTTTACATCCTTGTTGCAGTGATACCCAGTTCCTGATTGCTCCTAAGTAGTTGCCTAAATGCATGCTTCCTGTTGGCTGGATTCCTGAAAATATCCTCACTGGGGACTGGGTATCCTGTGCAAAGAGAGTAGGACTTAGGGGGTATTTACATGAGACTGGGACAAACTCAGACCGGTATGAAATTTTGCAGCCGTTTACATGAAACCAGGATGAAATGCTTTGTGCCTGGTTTCAGGATGAAATTATATGTTTTGTCTAAAAAATACATTGGCTGACCGAAATGCATACTGGCTAAGAGTGCACTAGGCTTAGGTGCCAGGAACCACACTTAAAATCGAGTATAAGATGGAACAGCATGAAAACAAGTCCATGCAAAAAGAGAAATTAAAAGAGCTGAGCAGGGGATTCCCCTTTTACTTTGTTTCACTAGCATTCTTATTTTCCTCACGTTTCACTGAAGAACCCGTCTTAAACTGCACAAAGAGGAGACTCTTAAATTTTGCACAGCCAGTGTGGATTAATCCTGTTTTCATGCCTTTATGGATTGATGTAAGAAGGGTAAACTTCAATATTGAAATTGTCACAGTTGATTGCTGCAAGAGGGAACAGGAAAGTCCTTGGTGCTGTTCCTTCATACTGTCTTGATGCACTGATTTGCCTGTCGAAACGAAGAGTATTCTTTTGTTCCAGGGGCATGAATTCTTGATCCTGATTGGTTAACGGTTGCTTTTTCAGATCAAGCAAAATTGCAAGAGAATGTTCCTCCAGATTCTGATCTGACTCAGATTAAATTGCTTTTTGTCCACATATAAAATACATTTTAAGCGGCTGGTCTTAAGTCTGCAGGTTGCGGGTTGCAGGTCATTGTATCCTAAACATTCATAAAAGCTAACCTTAGGCCTAAAAACGTTTGTTTAGGCCTAATTAGGCCTAAGGTTAGCTTTTAAGAATGTTTAGGATGCTTTCTGTATTGGTGAAACAATGACCTGCAACCCGCGACCTGCGACCTGCAAATTAGACCCGCTATTTCTGTTGTCAGCAACGGTTTATTGAATTGAACTCTAACCGAATGAAAGCGTGTTAAATTGATTGTCATTTTGTCGCGGCACTGAACAGATTTTCTTCAATAATTCTTTATGTGATTCACTTGTAATCGCAATGTGCCCTCGTGCAATTATTAAATTAATTTCACTTGTCTTTTTAAAGTTTTCCAAATTGCCCTCGTCTCTTCGCGACTCGGGCAATTTTGTGAAAAAGCTGAAAAGACGCGTGGAATTAACCTCGGGCTCATGCGATTACATATAAGACTTTAATACTAATCATCACAAAACTCTTACCTGCGAGAAGAAATGTTTTGCAAACCAATACTTTGACTGACTCAACACAGGAGGAACAAAAGTTCCTAGTCTGAATTGAAATATCATAGCGGAGGAAACTTAAATGGTGAGAAATTCCAATAATGGAGATCTTTCATGTATTTGTTTCTTCTCCGCCATTTTGAACTTTTCCTCCTTAAGAGACTGGTACCAAGGAAATCTCTCGAATAAAAACTGGGGAGAGCAGAAGATGACGTCACAGAATGACGTCAGTGGCACCGATTTAGAGATGAAAACAGTGTACTAAAGCAGAAAAGGTTTCTTGAGAAACCAGCAAATATTCAATTTCCTAGGGCAGGAACGGTTTTCTCATTGCCGATTTTATAGCTACTCTGTTAACGCCTGTAAAAATGACGAGTCAGATGGAAAGTATCCTTTTGCTGTAAAAAATTTTGACCGTTCACCGTGGTTGCAGAATTGAACTAGGCTGGTGTTGGGATTTAGCATGAATGCTCTTTCTTGACGTACAGCAGAACTCTCCGCTAAAGTTTGAATCCTGTTAAGTTTCCCAGAAGCTGTGCTTATATTAGAAATGATCGTTAACTCGGTGGAAACTCCTTGGTTTTTAAGTAAACTAAACTTATGATTTCTTTCAGAAATTTAGAACGATATAAAATACAATACAATGACTTTTTTTGCTTCGAGTTAAAGATATATAGCAAACTTATTGATCCTTAATTAACTTACTTACTTCTGACCCTTTAGAACACCTTTTCAATTTAAAGGTAAGCTATCTCTGATTTGGCTTATTGAACTGAACTTGCAACCAACTTGAAATGATATATTCTCAGTTATGGATTCAATTCATAATGCATTATTGTTATTTTTTGAAATATTTGTCTTCAGTAATATTTTCTCCAATCAGTTTGCAGCAAAACAGTTAGAAAGAAATTCCAAGAAGTGTGAAAAGGAGGAGAAAGCTGAAAAACTGAAATTAAAAAAGGTATCTATTGTAAACAACATGGTTCCTGCCTGAGATCATGTGTACTAAATTCACCCGTGGTTGAGTGTTGATCGATACCAGCAATCAACACTCGAACTACATGTTGATCGAGTGGGGTTGACGCACTCGATCGACATGTCAGTTGGGACTTGGTCGACATGTCAGTTGACAGTTGGTCGATAGTCAGTGAACAGAATCTTACTTTTCACAGACACGCCATTGAGTGTCGATCGATGCTAGCAGTGATCACAAGTTTGGTGTCGATTGCTACCTAATGGTCGGCTGTCGGCAGCATGTCGGTTGTCTGACGATGATACATCTGTGTAGTAAATCATTTTCTTAGCAGTATCTCTCCTCAAACGGCGGCTAAAGTTGTCCAATATGCTGTCTGCTAGCTTGTGCTACAACAAGTTGCAAGAATAGTGGAGACACTTCACCTTCTTGGAGGGCTATTAATTTACCTATTATCTCTCACACTGCAGCCCCCCTTCCTTATCAGTGTTGCTAGCAAGAGAAAAAAATGTTAGAAACTGAAACAGTCAACATTGAAAGGGGGAGAGGGGAGGGGAAGTGGGAAAGGTTTAAATTCTAGATACTGTGGGTACTGGAAGCTAGAAAAGGTGTTTTTTCATGAAAGTGTCTCAACAATTTTGCAACTTGTTGTAGGTCGAGTGAGCTATATCTTAGATTTCCTGCAAGAGCAAAAGTTATTTTGAACAGGGTGGTACAGGGGTTAATTGTTGCACCTGATTTGAGGGGGGGAAAGCTTGTGATTCGTAAAAAGAGTTCAATTTTATGAAGTGAAGCCATGATCCTCGCAGTTATGAATGCAATTTTTGCAATTGCGTAGAGAAGCCTGAAAAATTCAGGACTTCAATGGGGTTTGAACCCGTGACCTCGTGATACCAGTGCAATGCTCTAACCAACTGAGCTATGAAGCCACTGATGGTGGGAGCTGGTCATTTGTGGGATCTAAAGTTCCCATGGGGAATGAACGATGAATTAATATATGAAATGGATCATATATGTAACTGCGGATATGAAATCAAGTGCTATCCGACGGATAGCACTATCCATCGTTCAAACAACTGGCCCCTGAAAAATTCAATCGGCTTCAACGGGATTTGAACCCACGACCTCTGTGATGCTGGTGCAATGCTCTTCCAACTGAGATACGAAGCCACTCAGTTGGGAGCAGGTCAGTGTGTTGGGCTCATGTTTTCCCATGAAAGGACTAATGAAGGAATGCCTGAGCAATATTATTATTGCTTAAATTGTCCTGATAAGTGTGAGGATCACTTCAGTCTTTCCAATCGACTTACCATAGCCATCAGTACTGTAAGAGACAGGAAATGAGAAGAGCCACTCTTTCTTCATTTCCCTGGAGGTGGAACAAGGGAGGCAGTATTTGCAGGCCATGTCACTTTTCTTACAATTTCCCCCACCCCCCTGCTCATCACAAATTCTTGCATTCATGTTGCAATTCTCATTTGTTTCTTTGATGACTTATTTCTCCAGGCTATCCAAAAAGGAAATTTAGAGGGAGCTAAAATACATGCTGAAAATTCTATCAGACAGAAGAATCAGGTGAGTTTATGGAGTGACAATGAAATGATTCATATTGGTATTGAAAATTGCTTATTTGCCCATTAGTGTATTTGAATTTTGTTAAAAGAAAATGCATGTACTCAAGAAGTCCTTGCGGTATTGCCTTCCTTTCACTTATGGAAAAAGTCATTCACTGACAGTAGATGTTCTTGTTTGGATAGCACTCTCCACCAGATAATCACTATCCAGTGGATAAGTAATAGGAAAACCAATAATTGCACTATCCAATGGGTAGCGATTTATTAGATGGATAGCGTTATCCAACTAAGTTTTGAAAAACTGGGGCCTGGAGTTTCGCCCAATTTACCCTGTTACACCTTGGACTAGAGAATTTTTTTTTAATTTAATAATTTGGAAAATACTGGAAAATCCTTTTGCTTGCTAAAATTCAGCTACTTTGAGCAAAAATAAAAACCCATCTAAAAGTTTAACAAACGTATGCATAAAGAATTTTGATGTTTACTGTGCTAATGACCTTAACCCTTTGATGCCTAAACCAGTCATACTTAGTAGTTTACTCTGTCTAACGCCAGCCGATGGGGGAACCCCCAGGAGTCAGGTTAAAATTTCTTGTTTTGTCTCAATGTGTACCATATTTTTTCATTTGAATTTTGAATGTACCAGTAAATGTTGGTTGAGATTTCAGCTTTATCTTTTTGTTTGAACTTCAGTCATTGAATTTTATGCGTTTAAGCTCAAGAATTGATGCTACTGCATCTCGTGTACAAACAGCAGTTACAATGAAACAGGTATTTCCTTTTCTCAGTCCCATTGTTGCTTTAGAAGTTTCTTATCGATGTCCTCAATTTTGTTTGTTTGTTTTTGATGTGTTGTTCGGATGTACTTAACAGGTGACAGGCTCAATGGCTGGAGTCGTCAAATCAATGGATTCTGCTATGAGGTCCATGAACTTGGAAAAGGTATTTTGTACAAAAATGTCCAAATGACAATTTATAATGTGACTTATTTAATTAACAACAACTTTATTGCATCCCTTCACAAGTGTACACTGTATGTACACATGTTAATTCTTGGTCCCTGAAATTGAAAGTTGAAGTGATCATTTCATCATTGGCTCTCTTTTCGTCAGGTTTCTGCTCTTATGGACAAGTTTGAACAACAATTTGAAAACCTTGATGTACAATCAAGCTACATGGAAACAGCCATGAGTGATACTACAACTCTCACAGTGCCGCAGGTGAGGTTTTTCTCTGAGTACTTTTGTTTTCCCCTTTCATCAAGAATCAACCTACAATTTGATGAGTTGGGTTTGTTTGATTTTTGTATGTACTGTGTCCCCAGATAGTGCTCCAGCACTATTAAATGTAGTTGACACTTGTCAATGAATAAATTTCATCATCATCATCATCATCATCATAATATCAGTTTTTTTTTCATAATTCAATCAGGATTTGACCCTTGTTCCATGATTAAATAGGATAGAATATTGAGTCTTGTATAATTCATGAGCCTATAGATTGTTTACTTGTTTTTATTTGCAGGGACAAGTGGATAGCCTTATGCAGCAAGTTGCTGATGAAGCTGGGTAATTATCTTACTTAAATGTTTACAGCCTAACCACTCAATAGTGCCAAAAAATGTTCAAAATTAAATGTCTACACTTGCCTGGAGAATTTGTGTACAAACTGTACACTTTCTGCCATTTTTAGCCTTGTATGTATTTTGAAAAAAAACTTACTATTTATTGCTTTCTCATAAATAGTGTGGCATTTTCGCTGACCGAAGAATAATTACTAACTCTTTCATTGTCTTTGAAATCTTGTAAAAGTTGAAAATACTGTTCCTTTCATAAATATTTTGTCATTACCTTAGCTAATTTTGATGCCCAGAGAAACCTGGAAATCGTATTTCCAAGCTTCTAGATTTCAATATTTTCTGGGGGAGCATGCCCCCAGATCCCCCTAGGAGAGGCGGCCTAACAACTCATATGGGTAGACGCCCACTCAACATTTTATTGAAAGCCCTGAGCAACTTACACTTTATTACTTTATTTTATAATTTGAATTTAGAGAAATACTCAGCAAGTTCTGTATATCCTATTCTTTAGATTGGAATTGAACATGGAGTTACCGGCTGGACAGCAGGCACAACCTATAGGAACAGCTTCAACTGCTTCTGCTGAGCAGGTTTATAATCAATATTTTTTACATGATATGAAATGTTGAAATACATCGCCGCAATCTTGGATGCCCTTCCTGAGTATGTTGTCTATACTGTCAAGTGCATACTAAGAAGGGCATTGAGAATCATTTACCCCAATCTGGAATATGTCTTGAGGGTTGTTGCATGGTGCGCTTTGCTTCATTTATTGCAAAAGCCAGGGAAGCAGAACCCCTTTAGTCATCTTATTCCAACATGCATGGGTATTTGTCACAGAATGCGATATGGTTTGCACTCCAGTGCACAGAATCCTGACCCATAAGTTTTGAGGGCACACAAACAGGTTTAATACCGGGAACTGTTATATACAGACTAAAAGAGAAAATCGAAGATAAAGCATTGGTTTTGCACTTATATTTAAATTAATATACACAGAGGTGTATCCAGGTTTTCAAATTTGGGGGTCCAGCTAAATTAATATTCGATCGAATATGTACTTAAAATAAAATGATCATTTTTTTTTTAACTAATCAAATTCGTGAATTTGGTAGTTCGCAGTCCCTGTGAGACAGAGCTATATAATAATTACAGTTATTACAGTCTACAAGGAAGCAGCACTTGCGGCACCAGTGGTTAGGGTGCTTGTCTTGATATCATCTGAGGATCGCGGGTTCAAGACATGTTCTGGCTACTGGTTGAATTTGTTCCTGGTAGTCCGGGGGTACTTACCATTCACGCGGAAAACCCAGAAATTCCGGTTGGAATATCAAATAGACCTCATTTTAGAGCAAGAATTCTTTTAAATTCACTGTATGGTATCGAGGCTTGGTAGGCTAATTTGCACTTCAACAAAAGGATTATAAATTGACTGCCATTTATGAATAAGGTCTAAGGTACACACCATTCCATTTAGAACTTTTCAGAAATTATGATGCATTGGCACAATCAATGTCTTAATTCTGTCCTTTTTGGGCTTTCCTGTCGATACCAGTGTGTACATTATCCAGCTTTTATTTGGACAAGCTGCATCATTTAATACTTACACCTACAATTTCCACCTGGATGGTTTGTGCAAATGGTAAGTGCCCCTGGATTCAACTTCTCAGCTGCACTTGTAAATAGCCAACTAGCTTGCCTCCGGCCAGTTGGGATTCTTAACAGTTGTTGTTGTTGGCCCTGAAAAGCCTCTATGAGGGGTGACGAATGGTACATCCAAAATCTTGGCACTCACAAACTTTTCTTCCGATCTCGAAATCTTGACGGCCGTTGCGAAGATGAAGTCTTGCATGTTTTGGTCTTGGTCTCAGATTCACAAACAAGGGTCCCATTTCATATTTAATTCGATTATAATTCGATCATAATCGAGGCTTAATGTGAATACAGCTTTACTTTTCATATTTGTTAGCTTTTAGATAGGTAGTCAGGCAAGTCCACATCAAGACTCTGCATTAACAAATAAAGTCACTCACACACTAACTCATTTTACTCTTTAGAATTTATGCATGGTAGATTTTCTTTCACTCTTTCTGTTTAATGGAAGGTTCTCGAAATTCTTTTTAATTTTTTTTTTTTACAGGATGAGCTGTCCCAGAGGCTTGCAAAGTTACGGCAATAAAGTACATGTGCTTCATACTAAGAATTCCTTTTTAATATTTCCTTTATTTGAATGATGTAATCATGTTGTCAAGTAAACGCCAACAGCATTTAATTTGAAGGGATCAACATTTTTAGGTTCTTATCTATGGGTTAAGAGCAAGTAATGAAAGAAAGCAAGCCCACATATATATTATTTGCAACATTTAATTAGAGAACTAAATCCCACATGAAAAACGGTACAATTATCAAAAAATCAAATCTTTTTTTTGCTTTGGATTTCAAGATTTTGTTAACTTAACGCTAAGTAACCCAAGTTTTAAGGGTTAAGAGCAAGTAATGAAAGAAAGCAAGCCCACATATATATTATTTGCAACATTTAATTAGAGAACTAAATCCCACATGAAAAACGGCACAATGATCAAAAAATCAAATCTTCTTTTTGCTTTGGATTTCAAGATTTTGTTAACTTAACGCTAAGTAACCCAAGTTTTAAGCCTTAATTTCAAAAAGACACTTGGTTTCCTATTTTATGGTCCGTCATATAACTAATTTTGATTAAAATCTTGAGAGAGCTCGATCGAGGAGAAAATGACGTCAAAGACTCGCTAGTTGCCATATGGCAATCCAGTCAGAAAATGAGTGGAATTTCTCCGTTTTTCCGTGTCAAGAAAATGGAAATTGTATATGGTTTCAGTGATACGGATTGTGTTTCTTGTTTGGACACATGCAATTGAAATAGAAAGGGATTTTTTGCCTCTAATAGCAAATATTTTGTTTGTTTCAATCAATTTTACGCTGGAAAAGGTTTTTGTGAGATTGTTCGTCCAAATGAACGCCCAAAAATGAAGAATTTTTAACGAGCGTTCAGTGAAATATTTTTTTGTAATTTAATATTCTCTGTCAAAAATTTGCGTAAGAAGCTTGAAATAAACATTGCAACGCTCACAAGAAATTAGTCGCGTATTTTGTAGTTCATATTTTGCTAACTGAAACCAAAAGGCAAATTCTCTAGTAACTTTTTCGGGTTGGATATCAGAGAAGGAATCGAACACCTTGAGTGGATGTGTGGTTACAATTTTCTGGCTATTTATAATTTTATTTGTTTGTACTTAACTCTGCACAGTCTTTAGGTTAAAAAAAAAATTGAAGTTTGACTAATTCTTGTTAGTTAATAATTATTTGAACGAAAGCTCGTTGTCCATTTTTTGCTTCATTATTGAAAGAAATATGGGTTCTTCAGTGAAGGCATTGATCAAAGGTTTTGCAGATGAGAGCCGGGTCTCGGGTCAATAACCCACCAAAGAAGGCTTCCCGACACAAAACATGAAATAATTATAAATATTCAGTTAAATATTACAACAAAATTAAGAAACGAAAGACCGACGTTTTTTGAAAAGTAGATTGTTTAACTCTGAAAGCGACGAACGATTAACATTCTTCCCTGTAGTTCAATCAATGTAAACAAGAACCTTGACACAAAGTGGTCACGTGCACCTTTGTGGTTGCTTAGCACGTGATCAACTTCATCATGACTAGCCTCCTACGCAGACACTCTCAGGGCTTCGTCACGCGTTCCTCTCCCACGTCTGCTGAGCAAGTTTAAGCCTGTACTCTGCCCGTCTGACAGCTATTCACGGCAAATGTTCACTGTGCTTAAGCCCTGTCCGGCGGGGTAACTCTCTGGATGAAAGACCTCAAAATAGACGACTTGTTGTCAGACAGAAAATTCTATTTTAACGCTCGAAAATGCGAACAAAGCAAGGCACAGATTTTGCAAACCTGCTCACTAAAAGCGTGTCTGTTACGAGCCTTGAAAGGCTTATCAGGCGGGCGCTTATCTCCGGTTTCTGTAGCATGAAGCGACTGGGAGTATTTCTACTCCCCCCTGGATGGGATCCTAGTCCATCGCAGGGTTACCCTCAGCATTTTCGCCGGTACCCATTTATATACCTGGGAGGAGAGAGGCACCGTGAGAGTAAAGTGTCTTGCCCAAGAACACAACACAATGACCCCCGAGCCAGACCACCAGTAGCCCAGACCACTCAATCCGGAGTTGGGCACTCTAACCATGAGGCCACCGCGCCTCCCTAACCTGCTTCATGCAAGACAAATATTGATGCAAAAGTAAATAAATATAAATACACAGTTTTTAGGCAGAGCAGATTGGAATTTTTATTAAGTGTCGATCGAGAATTAAAAAATTGCCATCAACAACAAACTTTCGGACGTGAATATATATATATATCCCACGAATATAAAGAGTTACCATCAGCGAAAAATATTTTGGGAGATTTTTCTATTCTACTTTTGGCTGCACAAATAAATTGAAAAATCGAAGGTGACATGATTTCAGCGGCCGCCTGTAATCAAGTTACCTTGCGTGTTTAATCTTAAAAAAGTAAAAGACCTCAAAACGGGACAGGACATTACAAAATAGTTCACTCCAGTGCGCAGACTCCATGACCCATAAGTTTTAATAATTTACCGTTATATACAGACTAAAAGAGAAAATCAAAGACAAAGCATTGGTTTAGTACTTATACAGAGCTGTATCCAGGTTTTCAAATTTGGGGGTCCATTGCAAAATTTTGGGCGTCCAGCTAATTAATATTCGATCTATTACCTCTTAATTGCTGCTGCAGGCCCTTTCAGACTTCTAAATTGCACAAAAATAAAGTTATCCCTCCCCTAGAATATGTACTTAAAATAAAATGATCAATTTTTTTGACACTGTTATGCCCGTAGATTCATCGACCAAAATGTATGGGCTGTTAAAACTCCATCGATCACATCTGAGAACGTCTCAAGGAATCCGTACGCTGTAGGGACCATTGGCTCCACAGCAAAAAAAAAACAGAGCTGAATCTCAATTTGCCGTGAAAGAGCATCATTTATTTTAATAACACTTGAGGTGTAAAAGAAATTAATAATTAATGTAAGAAATCGATACACAGTTCATCGTTGGCTCGTGACTTTGCCATGGCCAATGATAACAATCAAGCGATTGAATGCTTTCAAGTTTCACGTTAAACATGTTAGTTTTAACATCAACTCCGAAAAAGTTGCATTGTTTGCAAAACAGACAAGTTACGTGCAAAACAAGAACCGAGACAATGACACGTGCGCCCGGAATTAATATCAACCGCGTCGCACAAAACAAAAATTTAACCATTTTGGGAGATTTTTCTATTGTACTTTTGGCTGCAGAAAATTGCAAAATCGAAAGTGACATAAATTTCAGCGGCCGCCTGTGATCAAGGTACCTTGCGTGTTTAAGCTTAAAAAAGTAAAAGACCTCAAAATGGGACAGGACATTACAAAATAATTCAACGTGTAAACCAAAGGGCCACTGCTGGCACGACGTCTAAGTGTTTTCACTTGAAAACATTAACTTGATCGCTGCAGTGCAATACCACCCAACTCAGTGCCTTTTGTTTTTGGGTAACACATACCACAGGCAACCCAGTTTACGCCCAAGGAGCGTCTAGTTTTAGAATGCAATGCGTTTGTTCGCGAGTGAATTAATATGGGGCACGGGAGTTTCGGGCTTTCAGATTTTCAAACCGTGTTTTTGCATATGCGATAAACTGCGTTTATACGCTGAAATTTTAAGCTATTGAGTAAATGACGTAACTTTCCGCCAGTCCCAACCCGCTGAGGTCCAGTCGGTCAGTTTCGAACGTGAGTAATTCTCTATTTTCGAATTCCCCATAATACACTTTGTTTGCCCCCCAAATTTTGCATAAACTATTGTTTTCAAATGCTCTTGGGGACACTGCATATTCCCAAGAGCATTTGAAAACAATCGTTTATGCAAAATTTGGGGGGCAAACAAAGTGGATTATGGGGAATTTGAAAATAGAGAATGGCATTGAAAAACTCCCCTTCCGTCCGTATTTGCTCTGTTCAAAACCGATCAAACCGGGACACTACAGTGTAATACCGTCTCATATTTTGCGCGTTCTCTTGACCAAATATGGTAAAATGGCGTAATAGTGGAATAATATTTGTATTTATTGTATTTAAGACATCCAAATTGAAGTCAACAATCAAAATATTTTTTTCGTAATGCCCGGATGTGCAATGTGATTATTTATGATATCTCTCAGATGTTATGCACGCTAGCTAGCGCTGTGATTGGCTAAATTAGTGGGCCGTATTCTACAGTGCGGCCCGCTAAATTTGAAATTTTGATAAGACATCGTCTAGCAAGTATTGTTTTTGGTCTGTCGTTTATGTTTCATAAACTTGTAAAACCGTTTGAATCTTAAGCTTGCAGCAACTATTTCAAAAATCCAAGAAGAAGTATTCGTTTTTCGGATTTTTACGCGACAATCTTTGTGGCATACGCTCTGACGAAGGGCTAACGCTCGAAGCGTCAGCTTTTAGAATCTCTGCATGGTGGTCAATTTACAACTACCATCTTCAATCTTTGTGGCAGTTGAACCTTCCGCTTGATATCAACTACTTTCCTTTCCCGCGCGCCTGAATCTCAGAGATCTAATAAATATCTTATTACGGTAATCTCGTTTTTTTCTCGGTCCGTACTGGAAGTCACCGATCCTCGTTTTTTCCCTTTGATAAATAATCGACAGAAAAAAATCGGTCCAGAACTTACAGTACGAACCTGGAACTCGTTAGTAAGAGGTATTATATCTCCTTGTCAAGAAGCTCGATCTGTCGATATATGAGCGAAACCTTTGCAGTGGTTAGTGAATGCATGACCCTTGAGCGCTAATTCTGGATCACTTCAAGGGAGCATTCATAATTAATCTAGAGGGTGGGCTATGATGATTTCTTTATTTTTCTTTTCATTTTTTTGAAGCCCCCCCCCCCCCCCCTCCTTGATCATCTCTGGGTTTTTTTCTGACCCCCCTCAAGAGATGTTGATTTATCAAAGGAAAATATCATAGCCCCCCCCCCCCAGCACATAAGTACAACATGTCAAACTCACCCTTAGCCATATCAAAGTCTTGTGACAGGAATATTGAGCTTTATTAGTAATTAACATATTAGTAAATCAGTAACAACTTGCACTAACGAAATGGTGATATTTCAAGATGTCAATTTATGAAAATATAATGCTGAGTACAATTAAATCTCTACGCATTTTTAATTCAAAATTGTTCTATTTTGGACGTTCATTGAATGATTGGCTGATAATAAATTTAACTATCTGAATTGGTACTGAACATACATTCCATATAAATTTGATTCAAGCAGATTTAGAAGCTATAACGATCTGATAGATCATAGCCAGTTGTTAGTGCAGTGTTTTCAAATGAAGGTCTGTTTAGAGGACGCTAATGACCTTCATTAAACCACTGTATAACAACTGGTTGCAAAGTGTTTTTGAATCTCCTGCATGTTTGGATGGAAAGTCTCGACCAGTGGACGACTATATGCCAAGGGCGCAAATTAAAAAAATATGTCGCAGAAGGAAAGTTGGCAACAGCAAAAGAGATAGCTGAATTTTTTGTAACTTTTGTGGTTTCCGAAGAGCTGGTTAAGAATTGCATAGACCATTTAAAAGACTTATCCTATTGCAAAAATCTACGAACTCAGGAAACTGCTCATAAGAGGCGCGCGAGAGCATCTAAGAGCTATGGAGATTACAATCGGGAGGAACTTCTTCTGACTGAAGGGCCAAATTCTCTTTACGTTTCGGAACTTGACTTATATTAGAAGAATCACTCGTTACCTTGGAAAAAAAAGCTGAAAAAAGAAAAACTGGAACTGATTACCACTCATTTGAAAGAGACTAGGGCTGAGGCATTGAAAACCAGGACTGTAACAGGGCAGCGTCTTTTACAAGAGCCAGAAGCAGTCTCAGATGATGATGATGATGATGATGACGAAGGCGACGACATTGTCTTGGGGGAAACACGGAGTGAGAATGAGGAGAGGAGAGTGAGGAGCGTGACGAGAGTGAGTTTGAGCCACTCGCAAAGAGACCTTGTGGGCGTCATGCATCAAATTTCATACTCTAGTTCGGTATCAACATTTTGTCGAAATGAAATAAAAGACAGGAATTGTAAGAGCGTCCAACAGCATATTTTCATTTCCTTTTCTTTTTCAGGAAAAAAATGGTTGCCCCCTATGCTCGATGTAATTTTCCTTGGAAATTTTCCACAGTCCCCCTAAATCATAGTAAGGAAAAAGAGTGAACCCCCCTCAAAATGATCATAGCTCACCCTCTAGGTTAATTATGAGTGCTCCCAAAGTGGGATTGAGCCAGGTCTTACTCACTGCATATACGTCAAACTTGTTGATCAGCATCAGTGTTTAAATTTCTTTGAAGTGGCCGGGTAGAGGATTATGCCAAAGAATCCGATCCAGCCAACGCGTCAGTCATGTTGATATCGTGCTTCGGTAATGTGTTGGAGCCGAGTGTCGATAGCATGTTGGTTATCAATTTTCTTACATTATCAATTTGCGTTCTTAAATTTGAGGCTATTTGATGAGCTTATTTTATTTTTATTTTATTAACTTTGCCAGTCAAGCTGACAGAGCGCCACAACAGCTTGCGCCAATTACTGTGACCCCTTTTTTTACCCTCCCAACCATGATACACAACAGAAGACAGACCACAACACCAGGAACTACGTGCCCTATTACTGACGAGCTTCATCAGTAATAAGCTAAAATAGCCAAATTTCTTGCTCGATATAATCTCCTCATGTCCAAGTCATATTGACTCAGTCCCTAATTTTCGAAAAATAGATTTTTATTCATTTTGATTTTCATGGACAAATCTTAGGGAGACAACAATTTGAAGTCTATTACTATTATCATTCACGTTCTATGGTGATGCAGCTGCTCTCGTAATGTATAACGTGATTGACTCGCTACCCAAGCAGAGAACAGAAGACTAAACAATTGAAACATGCACTGACTAACAATAGAAGCTGCTTACTTAACCAAATAACAGCAGGTTATGTGAGCTGCTACACTACAGCTTTCTATTGGTTTAGATATGTAACGGTTATTTTTAGGCAAAGAGGGGATGTGTGATGCGCCCTCGTTGAACGAATCACATATCCACAAGGTGCCGAAAAAACACAAATGGGCTAGGTTTCAGAACTGCGGCGTAAAACAATGATAAACACGTCTTTCTTTGTTGTTTTGGCACGCGTACGCCGCCCGAAAACAAATAGTTTTCCGTACGCACATACTTAACAATAGCTGGGAAAAAAGGTACTTGGGTCCACATTGTAAAACAGTATAATAAACGTGTTATTTTTTTTGTTTCTGATACGCCGACCACAACAACCAAAATGCATGCTAAACAAGTGAAAGTACGATGCACTGGGATTTTAACATTGAAGCCGTCGTTCCCTCTCCTCGTTTTTTCTTCGCGGGGAAAGAGTACGGCTACACGTAGCTATTAACATCGTCGAATAGTATGACAACTTTACAAACATTTTTTTCGCTACATAATTCCTGGAAAGACTAACAAAGGAAAACAAGCCATGTGAAAATTAAATAAAATTAATGATGTCTTTTTGGCTGATGCTTCGGTAGACGTCAGTTATTTCATGAAGAATTTTGAAGAGATATATTTTGCATCTCACCAAGGTTCTTACTGTATTTATCACTGTTTTCACGTTTTTACTTGTCGGACGACGCATTGGTCGTGTGTCATATCTGCCGGCACGTCGGTTGTGTATCGATGATGTGTACCGATGCGTTGGTTGGATCGGAACTCTGCCCTAGCCAGGAGCAGATCGGACGTTTAAATGGCATATTCTCTTATAAATTAAAGTATGGGTGATCTGCCCTCTATCTGTGTAGGTTGCTCAGTTTTTGCCGAGTTAGGAGTGAGAAATGTCCCCAGACAACTGGAGTCGTGATAACTGGAAGGAGGACGTCGAGTTTGCATACCTTTTAATTCTTTTCTTAAAGTAGATGTTAAAATTCAGTCTGACTGCAAAAAAAAATGTTTGCTTGTAAAAAAATAAATTTGCGCCTAATCGTTGAAATAAACTGCTTTCTCCATATACCTTTCCAATATTAGTTGGTATTTTTGTACGTAGTCGAAGCGAGAGCAGCACTGACAAGGATCGAAAGATCTATCTCAGTAGCCTGTGAAGAATCGTCTGGTCGCGATCTTGCCTCCAAAGAACACTTTGCCCTCACGGAAAACGCCAAACGCTAGACTAAAATTCGCTGTTTACCCAAACTAAATTAAAGCTATTTGATTTTAGATCATTTTTCGCCGCCAGCCAACCACTGATAGGCACCCTCACTGTAAAACGTAAAATGGAACACTCCTAATAGCTTTTGGGGATATATGTGACTTGATAGTGAGCATAAACTAACTAATAATATAGATTTCCCTAGCAAGAATTTTGACCTCGCGTCTGAAAATTGCATATAAATAAAGTCATGTTCAGGTTATGTTTAAAGAGACGCTAATGATCGTTCCGTCTTAAAAAAAGATTCAGCATCCCTTGGGACGCACATCCTTCCACCAGTTGAATGGATAAAGGTGTTTCATGATTTCTATACCTCCTTTGGGAACTGAGATATTAAAAAACCCAAACTTGGCTTGAGGAAGGTCTGATTCCACAAGCCAAGCTGGAAATTGATGATAGGTCATGTAATTAAGAGCGAAAATCCACGACTCCAGGCCTCGCCTTTTCATTATTCCTCTGTGATTGTAAAGAACAAATAAATCTACAGACTGCCAAAGGTCTGGTTTGGAAATAACAATAGTCCCACTTTGGGTCCATTTAGTCTTTATTTTCAGGCCTTCCGCCTCAAAAGGTGCAAGAAATTCACTCCATGTCATTCTGTCAAATTTACCTTGTCCTTCAAATCCAATGTCAACATCATTATCCCAAGGGAGGGGTTTGCCAATACGCAGGGCACCCCATATTGAACCATACATCAGCCAATGTCGGATTTCCATACTGTCTAAAACCGTGTGAATTTGATAAGCGAGTTTCAAGAGTCGATCCATTTCTTCATCACTGCCTTTACATGAAACAACTGGATTCCAAAACCTGTTAGTGTAATATGCATAACTCTGCAGGTTGATATAGAAATAAGAACCAACCAGAATGAAGATAACCATGAGATAGGCAATCGGTTTTTGTTTTCTTAGCTGCATTTTGCGCCTGAATGTTTGCCAGTGTACTGTTTGGAACTGCAACATATCTGAAAGTTAAATGACAGGCGAACAATCCTAACTGGGATTCGAGACCGCATGATGTCACGTTGTTTGATATGGTTATTGATCTCATATATCCCGAGGTGACACCTGAACACCTGTCGCTTAGCGACGGGCGAAATCAGAGTCCAACGTGGGATTGAACCTACGACCTCCGTAACAGAAGAGGTCGAAGGTTCCTGAATCACATTACACATCTCAAGTTGCATTTAAAATTAGTAGGTGCAATACTTTGTAGAGCCTGCAGACTAGCGGAACACATTGTCCAGATCCATTCGGGACGAAGGTAAGCGACTTAACTCCCCAGGGGATCTAGGTGCTAAATGGATGATAGGGCATTCGACCGGTATTACGGATCGGGAAGTCGAAAGTTACGAATCCCACTTAGGACTGTTATTTTTCAGTTGTTCTTTCTCCCGTCGCCAAGGTACCAGTTACACATTTATAATTAGTTGCCGTAACTGCGGGTGACCGAATTTAACCTCAGGGCTACAGTGAAAATCACAACTTCAGCCTTTTGGCAGCTGGAGAGGGTTATGGACCACCTGTGTCGAATGGTTGTTTCACACCAAACCCTAACCCTAACCCTAATCAACGTATTCGTTTTCGTTGTTGTAAATAGGGACCGTAAGATCTACGACGGAAATGGTGACGAAAACGTCACCTCAAAATATAACTTTGCACTATTGCATTTAAAAAAGCCTTTCGCGATTTTTCCACCTCGGTTTTCGTAGTACAATGTTAGCGAAGTATCCTAAAAATGAATTGGTACGAGCGGTTTCAGAGTGAAAATAGAGAATGAGAGACGCTACTGCATAAATTTGGTGATACGACGTCGTCGTTATGTAGAGTACAGAAAAAAAACGTGGTAAGATAATTTGCTCTTTTAACCAATGATATCATTGTTTTGCGGTGTTGTTGTTGTCGCCCTTGCCGACGTCGTTTGTTAAGCTCCAGCGCAACTGTTAAGTTACTCGTAAGTTCAGTGTCTTCTTATTTATTAATTAACTGAGATAGCAATTTCATATCTCGTGACAACTTATGGAGCAAAAAAAAAAGTGCCTTTGGAATCGTTTTGAAATATTGAAAAAGGCTATGAATTTGGAAAAGGGTTAGCGTTAGGGTTAGGTTAGAACCGTGAATATTCCGTTATATGAACCGTGAATATAGAATATAAAAAGTTACGATCAGCAACAAATATTTTGGGGGATTTTTGCAACCTTCAATTTTGTTATTGTACGTTTTGGCTGCACAAATAAATCGCAAAATCGAAAGTGACATCGCCGGAATTTAGCGGGCGCCGTGATGAAGTTACCGCGACATGTTTACTCGCCAAACAGTGAAGTATCTGTGTCAAATGATGGCACGATACCGGGTTTTTGTAAGTTTCTTTTTCTATCAAGTGTTATAAAGTTTGACAATGAAATGAGCGAAGTCAAAACAAAGATCACAATCACCCAAGTCTTGTTTATGCAAAGTCAAAATTTACTCTCCAAGACGCGTGCGACGTTATTTATTCTAACCAGGTAATTCCATAATTTTGGAAATAGCAGCTACTTTATTATTCAACTGCGTCACAATCCTTCACTGATTTTGGGGCTCATTTTGTTGAAACTCAAGCACACAGGCCTGTGAACCCTTCCTGCTTACAGAGCAATACTAAAAACTTCTCCCATATCACATTTCAACCTTAAGCTCGAAAATTCAATATACAACATAATATTAGGCAGAAAATACCACAGAATCCTTTTCCAGCAAAAAATGTATTGAAACAAACAACATATTTACTCTTAGAGGCTTCCTATTTCATTGCGTGCGTGAAGACAAGAAACTCAATCGTGTTAAATTACCATGTACTTCAGGTAAATACAGCTCACTTTGATTTCGGCTCGACGGGCGATAGATTGTTGTCGAAGTCCATTACTCGTCGCTTTTAAGATTCCATCGCCTGTATATCCAATTGACTTGCCATTATTGAGCTTCATAAGGGTATATTTTGTTCAAAGATCCACTAAAACGCCATTCGCGTTACATGACTTTCGACGCCATTGCCGGTTAAGTTAATCGTTCTACTGTGTCCACCAGAGAAATCTACGCATTACCCACTACCCTCTCGATCCTAAGAAAATATGGGAAGAAGGCTCTATGCACAAAGCCACCACTTAGCAGGGGAGTGACAGGCAAGACTTTTCCCGACAAGGAAAATAAAAAAACCCCTCGAGATTCCGACTGGGTTTGGCAACCCCGTAAAAAACCCACGAAATGAAACCGAGATTCCGACTGGGTTTGGCAACCCAGTAATGAAGAGTCATGAGTCAATTAGTCAATGAGTCAA
>NC_090888.1:71101547-71119047 GCF_036669925.1 Montipora capricornis | reverse complement strand
GTTAGATTTATGCAATACATTATTTTTTTTTTTGTAGTCTGCTTTAGAACAGAATATCTCCGACAATTTTTCTCTGTTCACTGAATTGGATATTCTTAAGGCTTACGGCATCCCAGATCAATTAGCCTTGGCTATAGCGTCAATCTACTAGAACTCTGAAGGTAAAGTTTCCTCACCTGTTGGAGAAACAGATTTCTTTACTATCCTTGCTGGAGTACAGCAGGGCGACCTGTTAGCTCCATTCCAGTTCATCGTACGCAATGAGATCTGCAGTTGAAGGTTGTGAAGACTTTGGATTCACACTGACTGAGAGAAGAAGTTGTAGATTTTCCGCAGTTATGATCGCTGACACAGACTTTGCCAATGATATTGATTTCAGATAACTTGGGTAAAGCTCAATCACTGTTAGTCTAGAGTGACTTGAAACTACTGTCACAGAAGTTGATCTTCACATAAACAGCAGCAAGACCAAATACATTAACCTCTGACAACAGGGCGACCTCGTTACCTTAGACAATTCAAAGCTAAGACAGGTGGACAATTTCAAGTACATGTACCTACACTGTAGGCTCCTGGATAGATCAAACAAAGAAAGATGTCGAGATCCAGAAAGCAAAAGTATCGGCCACTAGTAACAAACAAAAAGTGGCAGGGAATTAAAATCTCAGCAGGGGTCTGAGGACACCTTTCTTTAGAGCTTCAATTGAATCTGTTCTATTGCTTGGGATGGGTCAAAGAGTTAGACATTGACCACTGCTTTGGAAAAACAACTTGATGGTTGCTACACAAGGCAAGCTGGAGAGATCATATATCTAACAAGGAGGGATCTGCCTCCAATTTCAACAAGTCTCCAGATTGCAGTTTAGTGGCAGACACTCAAGGGGGTGCCCAGCAACAACATTCACACAGGCCTTTTGAGGCAGGATCTTGCTTCCCTCATGGCCAACAGACAGGAATGGGATAGACTCGTTAAATCAGTGTCCCACGGGTACGGCCAAAATAGATACGGTACACGTACATGTAGATGGTTTTTGAAGAGTATAAATCAAGAATGAAATACAGCGTAGGGAGCATCAGTTTTTTTTCATAGAGTGGCTTATTAAATGGTAAAGGTTGGAAGTTGTGTACAATCTGTGAGGTTTCACAAGATCTACCCCCAAACCCAAATCTTTTAGAAGGGACTCCCAGATCACTGTCAGCGATGTCGTCGAAAACATCACGCATCTTGTTCATGCCATACAGTGTGGGCAAGGTATTCTAAAAATAAATTGCTATGAGAAGTTTGAGGGTAAAAATCGAGAAGGAAAGGTTCACATTAAGTCATTTGTATGCTCATGTTGTGGACAAAACCTCCAATTTGGTGATTTTACGTCGTTATGCAGAGTACCGCAGTATTGTGTATTAAATAGAGGCACGCTCTTTTTACCCTTTTTTTAACTAATGATATCTTTTTAAAATTAATTTCTAAAAGTGAATTACAAAGGATATCACACAAAAATACTTTATAGGAACACACAAACTTGTAAATTGGACACATTGCCTTAGCTGTGGTCGCCCTTACCCTGACCCCCCTCCCTCAAAAGTTAGGCCATTTGTCACAGGGTTCCCACCTCTCAGGAGCATGTTGCTGGCACTCTTTTATACAGCTTTTCATTGGAAAGACATTGTAAAACAAAGTGTGAAGTAACCTAGTGATAGGGCAAGGCCTAAGGTTTAAAAATCTGCCACATGAACCACAGCATTTATCTGCACCACCTTGAAACTTGCTTTGAAATTCTGAAAATAAAATAATGTTGCTTACATGTATGTGCGCTGTATTATCTATAAGGGTATGTTAGAGCCACAGGGTTTATGATAATAAAATTATTTTAACAAGTGAATTATGAGTCTATTAATTTTTGCGTTGCAATTCTTTTGTGGCAGGTTATAGATGTGCATGACTGTAAGTCTATTTACAGAGTTCCATTATTGTTGGCAAGCCAAGGGATTGTCACTCTTTTTGCTGACAGACTTAAGATGGAAATCAAATCACCAATAAAACCTCGTCATTTCATGATGCAGTGGAGAGAATTGGCTGAGAGGTATGTGTAACACCCATCCAGAAAAACTTGGGTAACATTCGTAAAATTAATTATCATTGATTCCAGGCAAGTCTAACCCTGCCAAGAAAAATAGAGAGGTGAGCATAGTGCCCCTCCAAAATGGGCACAGGTGTCTTGTAAGCCTTTCGTCTGGCCTGTCTACATGTCAAAAAATAATAATTACAATACTGTGCTTGGAATTAAGAGTGCTGTGCTACAATTATGTTAGTATTTAGATAGTTTTCACAGTGACGACAATAGGAGGTTGAAGATGACCTAGAAATAAATCTTTTTTCAAGTTTCCAGTTCCATGGCGTCTTTCATTCAAAAATGCAGCTGAATTGTCACCTTGCGTGACACCTTGACATAAAGTTATTTGGTTGGAAAAAATGTGTATGCCTATGAATCTCAGCAGTCTGGGCCTGCCCCCACCAAGGAAAATTTTGAAATAGAACACCAGAGATGCTTTTTCCAGTGTTTCTGGAAGCCAAGAATCAGTTTCCCAGGCAAGGCTGGAGTTCACATATTAAATTCTCTTTAAAAAGTAAGCAAAAAAGGTATAATAATAAAAAGTATTTAACAAACTCCTCAAGTATTGGCATCAAAGTACTGGACGTGGAATGGGAAACCACGGGACAAAATGCCCTGGCCTCCAGCCTCAAACGAAAACCCTGGGTTTTAAAATCAGATTACTCAACTCCTTAGAGTGGTTTTTTTTTGTTTTTTGGAAGTATTTTATGGTGTGTCACAAAAATATAATTTTGAACTGAATCGTTAGGTTTGAATGTTTTTAGGGAGGAGCGAGTTTTGGATGAAGTAAAAATTGCCATTGTTGGGAAGTATACAAAGCTGGAGGATGCTTACATTTCTGTTCTGAAGGCTTTGAAGCATGCGTCGCTCCACTGCAACAGACGCCTGAAAGTCGTTGTAAGTTTTACACAAAATTTTCCTTTGGTCTAACAGTTTTCTTATAAATGCTTTATTCTCTAGCATACAACTGGTCAATGATTCTTAGTACATCAAAGGAAGTTGAAATCTCACTCCAGTGGTTTCAAAACAAGCCGGCAGCGACTGTCACAGCTACATTGTACTCTCGTCATAACAATCAGCTTGTGACAAACAATCTTGCCAGGCGCGTAGCAGCCTATACGCAAATACGCACGTGCGTACTTAAGTGACCAGAAAATTTTGAAATTTTAAATGAGATTTTACTGCCCCATCAGTAAAATACGGTTAATGGAACGTGACCATACTAAAAGGGGCTATTCATGTCGCATTACTTATCTTTGTGTTCTTTGTAGTCGGTCGTTCAAGGTCATAAAATCAATGGTTTTGTTGTAAAGGCCTCATTCATAACTGTTAAAGAGCACGTGTAATACCTACCTGCTCATAGAAGAAGCTGTACAACTGGCTACTTTAATAGACAGAGTCTAGCTATAAAAGCCTCAGTTAGCCGTCCAAGGTTCACTTGGCAGTTTGTCTTCTATTATAGTAAACCAACTAGCTGTTGGCATTTGTTAAAGTTTTTTCATCATCATAAGGAGCCGCAACTGAACGGAAGTTCAAATATTCGTAAGGATGGTTGCTATGGGATGACGTCATTATCCGGCTTAGTGCACATCATCACTTCGACACCTCTTTGGTATCACTTTGTACAAACGTTTTGTATTGTGAGGTAGTGAAGCCTGGTTATTTTAAAATTAATATAATGGACAGTATCAACTTTGTCAGGTCTTTGATTTCATGTAATATTTCTGCGTTAGCAAAAGCGGGAAAATTTACTTTCCCTGGATCGAGTGTGGCGATGGACGCCTTCGAACTTCTCGAATGGCTAATTAATGCACTCTTCTATAACTCAGCGAAGACAATGGTTTCTTCTCAACGGAAAGATTTGCGGCGCCCTAAGTTTTGGAAAACCTATGTCAAGGAGCCCTGTGGTAGCAAATTTTCCAATGGAATTTGCCTTGGTTCCTCTGGAGAACTAGAAAAATGACGGGAGTTTCGCCCGACCATCGATACTGCAAGACAATAGACAATAGAGTGGCCATTGCATCTTCATTTGGAGTGATTTCTGCCATCCTCTGGCAGAAATTTAGAGAGTGCGAAAAATAGGAAAGTATACTTGGATTGTCAATGCCCTAAATTCACTTCAAATCGATGCAGAGCGCGATGAAATTTAAAGCGCGATCGACCCAGCAAGCTGATCGTGGGCAGGAGCGGTTGAAGAAATTCATAACGTGAAATTTTTTAACACTGGAGGCAGTGAGGTCGCCGGATCTGATTAATCCCTTTTGTGAGGAAATGGTTCAGGAATGAAGGTTTAAGTTGTAATAACATGTTTAATTTTTTTTGTTTCACATTCATTGTTCTAGGCCAATTTGTCTATCCTTTCTGGTTCAGACAATCTGAAGTCATGGTATTCAGCTCTAGTAATTTCATGAGCTTATGTGGGATATATAACATGTTTACTTATTTTTCTTTGATATTCACTATGAATTGTGCCATAATTATATTGTATATCCTTTCTAGTTCATCCAGACTGAAGTGGTATTCAGAGTAATATCTGAGTTCCACTGGGATATATAACATGTTTTGTTTTGTTTTCTTTGAAAAATTCGCTTTTAACTAGGCTATAATGATATCAATCCTTTCTGGTTCACCCAGGCAGAAGTCCTGGCATTCTTTGTGATGCCTGAGTGCTTCTGGGATATATAACATGTTTTGCTTTGTTTTCTTTGAAAAAATCACTCTTAACTAGGCTATAATGTTATCTATCCTTTCTGGTTCACCCAGGCTGAAGTCCTGGCATTCTGTGTGATGCCTGAGTGCTTCTGGGATATATAACATGTTTTGTTTTGTTTTCTTTGAAAAATTCACTTTTAACTAGGCTATAATGTTGTCTATCCTTTCTGGTTCACCCAGGCTGAAGTCCTGGCATTCTGTGTGATGCCTGAGTGCTTCTGGGATATATACATAACATGTTTTGTTTTGTTTTGTTTTGTTTTCTTTGAAAAATTCACTTTTAACTAGGCTATAATGTTATCTATCCTTTCTGGTTCACCCAGGCGGAAGTCCTGGCATTCTGTGTGATGCCTGAGTGCTTCTGGGATATATAACATGTTTTGTTTCTTTTCTTTGAATTTCACTTTTAACTAGGCTATAGTGTTATTTATCCTTTCTGGTTCACCCAGGCTGAAGTCCTGGCATTCTGTGTGATGCCTGAGTGCTTGTGGGACAAATTACATTTTTTGTTTCTTTTCTTTGAAAAATTCACTCTTAACGTAAGCTATAATGTTATCTATCCTTTCTGTTTCACTCAGGGTGAAGTCCTGGCCTTCTGTAGGGTGCCTGAGCTCTTCTGGGATGTATACTATGTTCCATAATGTGAACATACCTAGCCTTTTATATATTGGTACACATTTGAGGGAATTTGTTAATTTATTCTGTTCTAATGTATTTTAATTTCAATACGGTCCCCAGTTAATTCAGTTTTCTATACTTAATCCACAGACTTTTCATTGAAGTACATGTCAGTGTCAGTGACGTTCGTACTGGCCCGGAGTGTTGCACGTTGTTTTTGGCGACGATTGTTTTCAATTTCAGCGTCATTTATTTTCTTTATTACGTACGTTATTCTATTGCGGACAGTTCTACTTACGAGCACCAAAAACAAAAACAAAAAAAAGTAAAAAAACAATTTAATTCAACTTCCATACAAGCTCCGTATTCTCACATTCCCGTAAGCAGCCAGCTCAATTACAATATATCTCCTTCCCGAGGGTTTGCAATCTCTTTGAACATTGAATTTGGAACATTTTTTGCCAAGGTTTTTGTCAAGTTACCAGAACAATAACTTAAATCAACTTTTGTTTTCTACTATTGATTGCCTCTATTTTGATTTGTTCACAGTGGAACTACGTAACGTAGGGCCTGATTGTAGTATCTGCTCGCCGAGATCTCGACCTGAGCCGGAAATCCTCTCTAAAAAAAATTTCATGAAAGTCCCATTTGCCGTCAGCCTGGCCGCTTGATCACAGTTTATTTTTGGATTTGTTAGTTCTAGACTCATCTCACGGAGCTTAAATGGACCTTTATTTCGAATTAAAAAAAACTTACATCTTTTATCATTTTCTTAACTTTGAAGGAAATCTCAAGTTTTATAATTCACAATTGAACGTATTTCCCTTTATTTTAATTGAGAAAAATCCGTGGAAAGGACGCTTGAGATTCTTTCTGACCTGAATTCTTGGGAGACAGTGAAACCGCTGATGGTCTTGGATTTACCCGACATATAAAAAATCTAGTCAGAATCCTTTGTAATCGTGTCACTGAAACACAGAGAGTGCTATTTCTCATCGCTATTTCAATGGCTGGCGTCAATGTACATCTTTATATTTTATCGCTTTCCTTTAATTAACTTAACGCCCTCAGATGATGACATGATTTCGTGAAAGTTGACGCCTCAAACAAATTGCGATGATAGATTAATGGAATACAATGGGAATGAAATGTTGCAAGGAACTTGGCATCCAGTTGAGATACAGGAGTTTTACTCCCGTTTCTCAGCTGGATGCATGCCCCAGCCTTTTTTTGGTTGCTAAGAGCGTGCGGCTCGTTATGGTTCGTTCTCGTCCTGCTCTCAACCTCAGTCGCGCCACAGCCAAAAAGGAGGACCTCTCGAAATTATCGAGCAAAGTACTGCAGCTTCGTTTGCAGGCTCTAAACGGGTTCAAAAGCCCAACTTGCCGCCAGACTGGCAACCGCCTTGTTCAGCAATCCGTCCAACGCAGGCGCCCGTGGGAAAAAGCTATCCCCTACGGCCAAGAAAGCCGTAGCGTCCTATACGCAAATACGCATGTGCGTACTTAAGTGACCAGAAAATTTTGCAATTTTAACCAATTGTTTCTATTTTTAACATTTTACTTGTATGCAACCAAGATTTCCTTATGAAAACACCACTTTGATTAAATTCTAAAAAACTAAATTAACAAAAGCTATACCATGTTTTTTTACACTAAACAATGCAGTGTTCTTTGGTCAGCGTGCAACAAAGAGGCGAAGTTGCAAAGAAGCGACCCCCAAAGAAGCGACGTTCCGAGAACGTTGTTGACAATTCCAGTCACGCTAGCCCAACCAAAACAATGTTTTGTTTGCGCCAAGTTTGCTCAAAATAAGGGAAAGACACTTTGTTCTTTGCTTGTATTAAGGACGTTCGCGCCCATTGCTACTGCGCATTTTTTCGCGCATGTCACGCACACGTCATTCATCGCAGACCACGCAGGTAAACACGATGCTAAAGGCGCAAAAATTTTCCACAAGAATAGAACGCGAAAGTATGTGGCATCATGGAATAGCCGTGGCCCCAGGTCTTCTCGGAAATGTCACGCAATGGAGTGACAGTGCGAATAAACAATCGCTTTGAGAACTTCGCAGCGATTTTACTCTCTTGAATGCTCGGTGACCCCCATTTTTCTTTCCGTAGATCACTTCCTTTCTTGATTTTGTCCATTTTAACAAAAAACAAAAAAAATCTGTTCGTGAGAAGTTACAAATATTTGGCCTTTTATGCTCTCGTGCGACCGAAGTTTTCTTTCTTAATTAGACTAATATGTGTCGTTTTTCAAGGTCTATTTCACCTCAGAAAAAGACATCAGCTGCAAAGGTTAATTTAGTTATATTAGTTATGTTGAACTGAGTACGTTTACCTGATCTAAATTTCACTAATGTAGTTTTTTTATTGCTGACAGTTGTAAGCTAAGATCGTCTTAAAGTAACGCAATCTTCTAAAAATGCACCTCATGATCTCGAAAACGAGCACTTTGACACCCCATTTTTTTTTTGCCTTTTTGGCAAAAGTAGGTCATTACCTTTCTGCGTGGCAAGTTTTTTGGCTGCTACCATCACTACCAGCTGACAGCATGGCAGAGAAACAAAAACATGAAACTGTAAACACACTTTTTTCATTTGGGTTCAAAAAGTCACGATCCTCAGTTAGGTGAAGAAATTTGGCCATTACACATTAGTAATCATTTAACAAGTTGTCAGACTTCGTTATTGTTCATTCGACCATATGATTACTACATTGTTTATTATACTTATAGATACTGAAATGACGGCCAACTGATTTGATAGTTAAGGGACATTCTGGAGTCGTGCCAATTGAAATGAAAGTCGTTGAAAAATGCAAATTTTGCTGTCTGTACATAAATACCTACATGTAAGGCATAGATTACGGTCTATGCATGGTGCACAACTGCATTATAGAAGCGATTCATACTGCTCTTCATTATTAAGGCAAGATGAAAAGTCTTGAATCAAAAATTAATAGCAACAATTTAAATTGAGCAAAGTGCAACGTTTTTTTCATTCGGCTGCAGAGTATTTGCACAAAACCTGCTTTCGAAACATTACTGTCGTTTCACTTATTTCTGCCTTTCAAAATAGAGATTTTGAATGAAACTGTCATTGAAAATCTGAAATCGATGCCATAACACTGAAAAATAATGGCATGTCCGAGCTTCTAGGTTTCAAAGTTTTCTTGGGAAGCGTGCCCCAGACCCCCCTAGCTCCATGGACCTTGCGGCCCCTTGATTGTAACAACCGCCCACTGCACTCTGATGTTCTTTTAGTAAGATACATGTACATGTAAAAACCTAACAGAATTCAGAGCTTTGCCCTTCCTGGGTACTTAACTTTTCTCTTGCAAATATCCTTGAAATTGCATTTCTGTTGAATTTGTAAATGCCCAATGTATGAGGTGAAACTGACAGTTTAAACTATGTTAATCATCTGACTTTAAATGTAACTGCAAACTTTTCTTTCGTGAGTACAGCTTACCAGCAATTTTCACATCTCAATAGAACAAAACAAATTCGTGAATAACCATGTTTCTTATGTGTGTGGCAGTGGGTGGAATCGGAAAATCTTGAGAAAGAAGTACAAGAAAGAGATGCAGTTAAATATCATGAGGCTTGGCAAAAGCTGTGTGGTTGCCAGTGAGTATTATTTTGCAGTTCAAATAATTATTGTCACTAGTAGATTAGAAAAATAACTTCTGCAGGCGTTATTGGTTTCATTTAAGGTTAATCTTGATCATTGAGAAAGGTTATTTTGGGAAAAAAAAATTGTTATCTTTTTAGTGGAATCTTAGTCCCTGGTGGATTTGGAAAGAGAGGCACTGAAGGAAAAATAGCTGCAGCAGAATGGGGAAGAAAAATGAAAAAACCTTACTTAGGTATGATTCTCTTACAAGTCTAAATAAAAATTATATATAAATCTGTCTCGCTTAATTGCGCAAGTTGTTTGCGTACAGGTCAAAATAAAAATGATCGCTTTATAAATCCATCCTGGTTTACTCAAGTTGTGTAGAATGTAGAAAATAATTTTCTCAAATACAATTATTGTATTTTATCATTGCTTTTTGTGGCAGGCAAGGTTAACACAAGTCGTGGGAAAATGAGAAAGACATCACCACAATTTTTTATTCATTATATTTAAATTCAATGGTCATGTCTTGCCTCATGAAATGTTCTGGATTTAGTCTTGTGTTTGACTTAGCAGGTACAAATAATTTAATGAAACATAAAAATGTTATTGCATCATAATAGGCAATTTCCGAGTTCATGCCTTCCTCACCTTCAAAGCGAGTCTAAGTGCGAAGTTTTTGATAATTGAAAATTAGTTTTCATTCATATGTAAAGTAGAACTAATTACCATTACAAAAACTTCGCACTTAGACTCGCTTTGAAGAGGAGGCAGGCATGAACTCGGAAATGGCCTATTGAGTAAAGTACGATCGTCCGTGTGAGTGTAGTCCTGAGAAGGACTATTTGAGATGACATTGACTGACGTTTCGACAACCCTAGGGGAAGTCATCTTCATAGTCAAGTGATTTGTGTAATGTCAGTAGATACTCAAGAACTCCGGTCGTAGATGTCATTGGTTAACTTCAAGGCTTTGCTCTAACGGCGCCCTGTCACCTGAGTCTACTAACATTTGGCTTTGGGCAAGTGCGAAAAATTACCCGGTTGCCTGGCCGGGCACTCTGGCTTATTGTATTTTGAGCAGATAAGGCGGCAAAACCTCTCAGAAAATGTTTTTTCTTCTTACGAAACAATCGGTTCAAAGGCCGTTCCACATGATTTCACATGTAACAATCCGTGAATTTGCATGTGATGGCCGGCGGCCGCCGCACGAATTTTGATTCTTTCTCCAAAAATAGCTTTAAATTTGGAACGTATAGTTTGGCATTTCTTGCTTATGGTTAAAAAAAAAAGGAGTCGTTACTTCTGCTCTGACAGCAGTAAAGCGCGGCTGGCGAAGCGGTGCAATTTATTTTTGTATGAAACCGGCAAATCGCAGTTTATGCAAATTTAAAGATTTTTACGATTTTTCGCTGCTGCGCCTGCTTGGCTTTTTGACGCGACGATCATACTTTACTTAATAGGCCTTTTGCAACTAACGATAACATGGTACAAAATCCGCCATGCTGGAGGGCAAGCTCATTATAATTCTCCCACTGGGACATTAAAACAAAGAGATCTGAACCAGTCAACCTTGACTTGCCTTTGTTTTAATGTCCCAGTGGGAGAATAATGACGACCTTGCTCTCCAGCGTGGCGGATTTTGTACCATGTGATCGTTAGTTGCAAAAGGCCTATTATGATATGACTCCTGGGTTCAAACCATTTAGACTTGTAGCACGATACACATGTACATCAGTGTAACATAGAGCACTTTCATGAAAATGTGTAAAATATCCCCAAATCATCATTACTTGCCAGATATTAAGTAATTAACATCAAAGAAACATATTTGGAAAATTTTCAGGGTATAATTCTTGTCTACAGCTTGTTTTAGAAATTACCCAGAATCCTTTTTGGGCGTGGCATCTGACTATTTGGTTTGCTTAGCATGACTATTATCGCTAAAATACAACAAACTTAACTAACACAACTACTTCTAAATCATGTATACTAAAAAGAGGCAATTATTTATTCATTTACAGTCAAAGGCACTTAATAAATATTATTTCTTTTCTTCTGTAATTCCCCACAAAGGTGTCACAAAGTGCCAGCAAGCCCAAAAGCTGTTTCATTTTTGTCTAGTTTTTTCATGTCAGTGACGTTCTCTCTAACAAAAGAGAGGCCTTTAAGCTCTGAAGATCTTTTATTCCCTCCAACTTTTCAGCATTTGAAATGCTTTTCTTCTCAGTATTCATCTCTAAAGTCCTCGTACACTATTGTGTAACGCAATCGTCACGTCCACTTACCTCTGATATTTTCCCGCTTTTTGCCCCTGATTTGTTATATAAACACCCCCCAAGATACTAAGGAGAGGTTACACAGGACTCCTTCGATGTTTGTTGTGGATTTCGGCTGGAAAGTGTCTTCAATTCTAGTTTGATTTGGCACGTTTTCTGCTACGAGCGTGGTTGTAATTTGATCGTTACGCTGAACACACGTGGAGTTCAACTGGAAATATGTTTCCGATTCACTGTTTGTAGAATTTCTTTGTTTTAAGCCTACTGAAGGCTATAAAATTTAGCAGGATTTGAAGACCAGTAAGTGAACTGTGCTGCAGCTGTGTATCGGTGACGGTTGGTAACTAGAGGCTGAGATACAGGTTTTCTTGTGGGTAAGTAATATTCAATTTTACTAATCGAAAGTACGCAACAGATTTGTTTCCGAACATGAAAATTCTTTATTTCTTCATCGCCGTTTGAGATCTTTGAAAACCTTTCGTACTCGATGGTAAACAATGTTATGAACTTTACTCAAACAAATTCTCTTCTTTTGTAGGTGCGTTTGGAAGTCGCTAGCCTGGTATTTGCAAGGCATGGAGCGCTGTCGGACCTTGAGCGTTACACAAGCACTAAAGGGCAACCGTCCTTAGAATTATAATTCTCTTTATTTGTAAAATAAATGTGGAGAACTGTAATTTTGCGTATAGTGTCATCTTTTCCTATTTAATATTTCTGCTCTGTTGAATTTTCTTAAATAGAATGCATTGAGGGTGAAATTTTACTTTTTTAACTATTTCATGCAAATTAGCTGTTACGCGTTACACGCTGATTTTGTAACTATTTTCTTGCATTTTGAAGATTTTTTTGTTCTTATGTTCTTCCAAATGATAATTTTTTAACATATCACTTAACAACAATCCCTGTTCAAGTAAGGTAGAAAATTTGAACGAAATCCGTCATTAGCTTGCAAAGATATTGGAAAATATATTTGAGCAACCACTAATGTACATGTGTATCGTGCTACAAAGTCTTAACATATTATTGCATGTACGTGTAGCTTGTATTATTATTATTACAAGTGAAGAATTTTGCGAACAAGATAATAGACCTTTACATTGCAGCCTTGGATATTAGAGCTACACTGACATGTCTTTTGTCTGTTTTAATGTTCTTTTCAGGGATCTGTTATGGTTTGCAGTTAGCTGTTATTGAATATGCTAGAAATATCCTGGGATGGAAAGGTGAGCAATACAACTTTATTCGGCGGCAATAACAGCCAAGCTTACTGAGTGCTTTGCATAAACATGGGAACTCTGAAGTTTAAAATCCATTTTCACTGCCTTCGATCACCACAAAATGGTTAGTTGGTTACATGTAGGTGCAGTGTTTTGATTGGCTGGAGTTTTAATCCACTTTGTTAGTTCCTGTTTTTAGCTGTCTGCTAACTCTTGAAAAAACACAATCAAAAACTGGAATTTGACAATTTGGTTATTTATTATGAAAAGCATATATTTATTGTAAAAAGCATTACTAAAAATTATGTAAGGTACTATTTTTATCCAGTGTTAAATACAGGAATTCGAAGATTTTAAGCCCACATTTAAATTTTTTTGGTGTATTCCAACATCTGCTACATGACACTACATGACACAAACCAAGGAAAATCCTTGATCTGTGATATGATCAACAGGAAAACTCAAAAAGTGTGATTTGGTTGGGTTACCGGTAATATGTTTATTATCAACCAACTGGAAATATCGTATGTGCAGGGCTCGAACTTAACCTTTTTGCTCAGGTGCCAGCTGGCCACTTATGGGAAAAAATTTGGTCGCCAGATCAAAAATTTTGGTCACCAGCTTATTTAATATATGACGTACGTACATGATTTAAAATGATACTTTGCATGCAAGGAAAGTCATAATATTAAATAGCATAAAAGCAGCAAGAGAAAGACCTCTAAAGCCACTGTTGTTTTCGGCTTTGTCTTTAGTTTTGGTGATGGTGTTCTTTACGGTTATTTGAAATGGAGTGAAGCACGGAACGTTTTCCATAGAAAGGCAAACATGGGCCCTTTATCCTTACTTTTCACCTCTTCAAGACGTCGTTCTTTGTTCTCCTACAGCTCGCGAGTAAAAGCAATACTACGATTGCTCGCCCTAGGCCCCCACACAACCACAATGCTCGTACCAGTCTCCAACCAGGATAAAATATCAGAGGAATGTGGTTTCTTAAAGTACTTTTCTACCTATATTTATCTCCATTTATTAATCACCTTGTGTAGTCAATTTGGCAGATGTCCTCTTTCTAACAGAGGGGACAAGTTCCCCAGCCAAGGCTGTGCTCTAAGGAAAATTTCGGGGAGCCCTTCGGGCGCCCAAGCATTTCAGCTGGGGTGCCCAGCCCTCCAAGTCGGTTGCCCAAATTAATTAATTCCTTATTTAATTAATTATCTGAGATCAGCAACGCAGCACGACCAATGTTTTCAACAACAACAACAACAAATGACATGATATCTTTCCTTTTTTGTTATTTCGTTATTTCATATACTGGGGAAAAACAACCATAACCTAAATGTATTTTAGCCAAGCGGGCACAGCCGCAAAAAATTGTAAAAATATTAACTTTGCATAAACTGTCGCATAATCTGCGATTCCCGGGTTCATACAAAAGTAAATTACACCGCTTCGCTGGCTGCACTTTACCGCTGTCAGAAGTAACAACTCTTTTAAACTATAACCAAGAAATGCCAAACTCCACATTCCAAATTTAATGCTATTTTTTTTGAGAACGAATCTAAATTCGTGCGGCCGCCGGCCGTCACGTGCAAAGTCACAGATTATGTCACATGTGAAATCATGTGGAACAGCCTTTAAAACCGACTGTTTCGTACGAAGAAAAAACATTTTCTGTGAGGTTTCGTAAACTATAACCACCAACATATTAAAATTTTTAGCCGCCTTATCTGCTAGAAATACAATAAACCAGAGTGCCCGGCCGGGCGACCGGGTGGTTTTTCTCACTCGCCGGAAACCAAATGTTAGTCGCCTCAGGCGACCGGGCGCCGTTAGAGCACAGCCTTGCCCAACCTACATGTACTTTGCGTTAAGGGTACAGTATGGTGTCTGTGGTCCACAAGAAAAAAGGATGATCTTAAATATCTTACCTGAATCAAAACCCCACGAACTGAAATTTTCCCTGAAGATAGCTTTTTCGTTTTTTGCGATAATGTTAAATTGGCGTTCCAAACTGAAATATTTCTCTTGTAATTTGAAAAAAGGTGAAAGTAATCGCGAGCCCTTCGTCTGCGAATTTGGTCCTTGCTCCGCAAATCATGTAAGCAGCCCAAAAAATACCAGTGAAAACCGATAATTTCTGTACGAACATGAAAATTTATTTAATATTCTTTATTATCCTTTACCTGTAAATATGTTCTTGAAATAGACACTTGTTCCCGTTGCGTTTTATCTTTACACGAGGCAAGTAAACATGACCATGGAAGTCACGGAGCCGCAAAAGTAGACACTTTCTAAAAAGACAAGTTAACACGCCTGTCAACAAACTTGAATTCCGCACAATCACTGATTGCAGGAAAGCCAAAATTTCGTCATGTGAAAGAAGAAGAATCAAGAAATCATCAGATACATTTGTTTTTGGTGGTATTTTAGTTTTCGGGGCAATAACATCTTACACGGAAAAGTCGTGGATCAAGGACACCATACTTTACAGGTTGCTTTTTGAAGGTTCCATACAAATTTCAAACTCATTATGCGTTGTCCAGGTTAATTATCAATATATTATCAATATCAAGCTAGTTCCGAGGAGGTCCTTTGGTAATTTGGCTAAATCTACATTTTTGTACGTTTTCAACGTTCACAACTGACGATGGATTTAAATTTTCAATTAACCTTCTTGCTGAATCTTAGTCTTCTGGCCGCAAAAACTCACCTGGCAAGAAGCACATGGTGTTTAAGTGTGCCCACCATCCCAAAAAGCTGCTGAAACAATATGGCGCCTAGTAAACGCGGTGATTGAAGTATCGAAGTACATTTTGTGCTCTCCGATTTTCTTGTAGTATTTAGACATTATTTTAGTGGGAAGAGAAAGTTGAGTCATGTTCTAGCTACCAGTCCCGAAAATTTTCATCATATATTTAATATAATAATAAAGATTCAAATACAAAAGTTGTCTACTGTTTATCATGGGTTATCAGACAAAATGTGATTTGCCTGTTGGCGACCAGTTCTGAAAATGTTGTCAATTATTGGTTGCATTGACAACCAGTGAGTCACAATTTCGAACCCTGGTGTGGTGCATTGGGGGTAATGTTTACTGTCCCTTGTTCCACCATTGTGGACAGGATTGAAGTCCTGTTTGTTGTTGTTCTTATTTGGTTTGTATTGCACTGTTTTTACCCTCATAGATGCAAACTCAACAGAAAATGAACCTGATACCTCTCATCCAGTGGTAAGTTACAATATTGTGGCAATGTGTGTACAACACCTTATTAATGTGGAACTTACCAGTGTTCAAAGTTCCATATTAATAAGGCATTGTACAAACATTGCCACAATATTGTCATGATTAGCATCGTAAAACAAGATAACAACTCCACAAAACATCTTGCGTGCAACCGTGCATTCCAAGTTTTTGTTTTGTTTGAATAATCTACCCTAGTGTTTTTTCACAATAAAGCTGATTTAGCTAATTTTACATCACATATTCACCAAACTATTTAAATAACAGTTACATAGCAGTAATGATTAAGGGGGAGCTCCCGGGTTATTTATTCTTACAATAAGTGAACACACAGGTGTCAATTGACCATAACACGGATGTGCAATATCAGATTATGCTGGATGTTGGGCACTGCACAAGTATACAAGTATTGATACTTGAGCTTGTGATATGGTCATGTGATACTGGTCACATTGGCATAGATGGAGGGGTGGACGTATGGTCATACGGTCCCAAAACCAAACTTTCTTGTACAGATGGGTTACCATAGTTTCTTACCCATAGTGCTCCAGGAGCTCCACTATTATTGGTTGTATCACCGATATTATTATAACCAGTTATGTTTCTTGGAATCTCTAAGAAGTAGAAACCTCGGATTAATACTTATGGCATTAAAGCCGCTAACATACTTGTATTGTATTGGCTTTAATTCTAGATTTAGTAGCTTACATAACATTTTTGTTGTGCTCTTTTTACATATACATTCTTGTTCTGCATATTTTGTTGCAAATAAAAATTGGTGTATTTCACACCTTCGTAGCTGGTTCTCCTCATGTGATAATGGTCTTGTAGTAAGAACCAAAATATTACGTTTATTTTCCTGTTTGTTGTGCACTTCTTGCTTATACTTACATGTAGTTAAGTTAGCAAGATGTTTTTCAGATTTGTTATCTTGTTATACTTTCTTCATTTGTCGGTGGGAAAGGTTGTCATGCTAACAACATGTACATGAACTGTAAGTTTAGGATCTTCCTTTTGTGTGCCATTATTCAATAAACTTCCTTCTCAATAGAACTTTTATTTTCATTCTTGTTTTCATTAGCCTCCCACGCAGTCATTTTAAGGTTACCGGTAATAATTTATTGCATTTCACCTCCTCCAGACAAACGCCTGCAAAATTCCATTACTGCAGTTTGACCTGCAAGGCATCCAATTAATTTAATGCTTATGTATAGATTAAGTTGTAACTGCCATGTTGTTTACTCCTGAACTACTTTGTATACATATAGTTGTCATCCTTTCAGAATTCAATAGGTAAATTTGATTGGCTAAACTTTAGAAAAGGAAAGTTGCTTTCAGGTAGGAATGTGTTTGTGAGGAGGAGGTGAAATATGACTATCCTAAAAATGACTACATGGAATGCTATTTTTTTCATATGCTCATTTTTCGATTTTGTGATAGGTGATAGAAATGCCTGAGCATAATCCTGGTCAGCTAGGAGGTACCATGAGATTGGGAAGACGACGCACAGTGTTCGTTGAAGACTGCGAGAGCACAACAAGTATGCCATTCAGTTTTCCTTATGTAGCTAAGGGTGAAATGCATCTCTCCACGTCCTGTAGCCGATCTTTGTGCTTCCTTTTTTCTTTTTTTGCTCTAATGAAAAGTTGACTGTTTGCAAATATTGGCATCAATTTCTTTTCCATCGTTTGAAAGACAA
>NC_090888.1:71056547-71084047 GCF_036669925.1 Montipora capricornis | reverse complement strand
CTGAGACTTTATATCACCTTTTCTATGAATGCCCTCACTCCAAAACGTTCTGGACTAATTTCGAATCGTACTGGTACCTTCTATCGAATCAGCCAATCCATCTTTCTACGCAAAAAGTTTTATTTGGAGTTTTATCAAAACAATGCCCTTTATCAAATTTATTAAACTATTTCATATTAATTGGAAAATTATTTTTGTGAGACTGCAGAAGAAGCCAAACAGTTCCTAAAATAATAGTTAATCTAGGGACTGGTTGTGAAACCCTGGGAATTTCAAAAGCAGAAACAATACAGTCGCAATTAGATGTTGAACCGACCGTGACCCTGCACGGTTCGCAAGTTAAATATGAATAAATTAGCCGAAGCTTTTGATTGGTTATCCTGCCGAAAAAAGTGTGTTTTTGTCGGGTTTTATGCATGTTCAAGGCCAAAATAGCGAACAAAAACATGAAACAAAGAAACTTGTCGAGTTTCGTGACCAGCTTACATCTATTAACTATGCTAAAATTCAAGGACTGCAATCGAAACTAAAGATTAAATATGAAACTGAAAAAACGATCAACAAAAACAACTTCTTTGAAAAGAAATGGGTACTCACTCCAATATAATTAAGTAATTAATTAATTTATTTATTTATTTTTAATATGCATGTATCTTTTATTTTGTTGCTCATTGTTTTTGATGTAAGAATATGAATATAATTAGCATCTGTAATCGTATTATTTTGTAAGTAGCGTATAAATTGGTATTGCAAGTTAAAAAGTAATCATATTGTTTTGTAGCTATTGCAATTGTATTATTGTAAGTGCACTGTATTGTAAGTAGTGCGTAAGCAATTCAATTGTTAAATAGTTTTGATGGTAATATAATAGGTTTTAGTAGCTGTGAATTGAGTAATTTTCGTAAGGTGTGTAAGTAGATGTACCAGTGCTGTAAGTAGTGTGAATCACAATTAAAAAAAAAAACAAAACAAAAAGAAATACCTCTTAGTAACCGAGTTCGAGGTCCGTACTGTAAGTTACGGACCGAGTTTTGATTTATGGCCCAAGTTCGCGCTTGGGCCATCGGGCCATAAATCAACGGGAAAAAACTCGGTCCGTAACTTACAGTACGGACCAAGAAAACGAGGTTAGTAAGATATTTATTATATCTCTGAGGTTAACCGGCGCGCGGGCAAGGAAACTAGTCAAAGTGAAGCGGAGGGTTCAACTGCCACAAAGAATGCCGTACCAAAATCCCAAAAACTAAATCTTCTTGGCTGTTAAGTTTGAAATAGTTTCTTGCAAGATTCAAACAGTTTTCAGTACAAGTTTATGCAACAGAAATGACATGAAAAACTCGCTAGATGATGTTTTGTCGAAATTTTAAATTTAGCGGGCTGTACAGCGGGCCGTACTGTAGAATACGGCCCGCTAATTTAGCCAATTACAGCGCGCGTACTATCTGAGAGATATAATAAAAACAATGATACTATTTGCTTGGCAAGGTCTATCGTTACCGCATACGCAAATATAAAACGTGAAAGATGGACAAAAACAAAAATTCAAGATGGGTTTAAGAAATCGAGAAAGTTACAGAAAGACCAAGCATTAAAATTACATGAAGCTGTAAATGTTGAAATAAATGACTATGGTAATGAGTTGCGTGATGTAAATAAGTTTGCTAATTATCTGAATATAGAAATTAACATAATAGAATCTGAACAATTTAACGAAATAATTTATACAGCCAATAAAGGGAGCAAAGATACGATTTATTTATACAAATCTAGGAATCATTTTGAGGTTATTACATCGATGACAGCATTTTATAATGTCGCTGTCGCTTGTTATTGCCATGAATGTAAAAAACGTATACAAAAAGAGACACCCACAAATGTCCCGGCGTCAAAATGTCTATCTTGTTTTCATAAAAGGAAAGAAATGCGATGGACAGGAAATAATTTGTGAAAAGTGTAACAGAAAATTTTATAGTGTAAAATGCTTTAAGAATCATCTTAAAAATATAACAAAAGACACAAAAAATGATACTGCTTGTGACTCAGTTAAAAAATGTTTAAAATAGTAGTAGTAGTAGGTGCATCCGAACTTCAGTTCGGTGATATGATGAAATTCCTCTTCCAGATCAATCTGTCTGCCATTGCTGCTCTCATTTCGTCGTTGTTAAGCCCGGTGTCGCTTTTCAGGACGTCTTTTAGTGTAGTATTTGGACGTCCTCTTCTACGAGGTTCTTCTGGCGACCAAAAAATCAGTGAACCTTGGCGTGGTGGGGTAGCTTGCGAGCTTCAGCGATCCAGAGAGCTATGTCGGCGGGAGTTCGACTCCTGGCAGGTTTAACCAAGCCGAACAGGTCTTAGGGGAGAAGCCTGACAAATATAGTGATACTCCATTCGGGAAGCAGGAATGGTTTCAGCTACAGGGGGTGACTATCAACTTACCGATATTTCAGCGTCTGTCTGACGTTCGCCTAGCAGATGAATCAACATATGGTCAATGGTAGGGGAACTCCAGTCTTCTTAAGCAAGATACTGTGCCTGTGAGAGTCCTAGCGAGGCATCACAGTAATCCCAGCTACTAGAAAACATGATGGATGTTTAAAATGTGAACAGATAATTACTGGTAAATACGTAAACAATCACAAATGCGGCTATAAAGAATGTACAAATTGTGGAAAGTACGGAGATAAAGACCATAAACGTTATTTAAAATAATAAAAAAATAAAAGTGAAAGGTGGTTACTGTACAGTTAACAAAAATAATCCATGCAAAATTAGCAAATCAATAAAAAAGAAAGATTGGAAAAATATCTTTTTTACGGCTTTGAATGTACTCAAAATACTGGAACTCATGCTCCCTAACCACTGGGCCACACTGCCTCGAGTTGAACGTCGAACGATAATGGAGTTGATTCTGCTGCTGAATTGAGCGAGATCCTTCAAAGTAACATCTAATACTTCGTTTTGCCGACTGAAATTATTTGTCACGAATAATAGAAAAAGTCTTTCTGTGTGGTCTATGTGGAGAACATGACAGAAACCGGTCCAGCCCAATACGAATGGCTTTCATGGTATTGCCGCTGTATGGCTTTCCTTCAATTTTTCTTGCTTCTACGAAAAGTCGCCTCAACGCACTGGACATGCACAGTTCCGTCGACTCCATTGTTTTCAAGAGTGTTTTGGAATCTCTTTTCTTTTCTCCACGATAAAAATTGAACGAAATTATATATACCGTAGTTAGTAGCTTGGTAAATAGACTTTGTCGCAAAAAACTGTAACTAACCTTTAGTTTGTTTATACCGTGACAAAAGAAAACTCAATTCAAAGACGTTGAGAGGATATTTTGTGGATTTTTTCTTGTTGCCTGCATTGTCAACCAGCTTTTTAGTTTCTCCATCACTGGGTTCTGCAAGAAGAATTTCTGTGTCTTTCATGACCAATCAAAAGTTTAGCTTGATCGTTTGCTCGTTTCCATGCGTTTCCTGGTTTTCTTTCGTAGAAATAAAATCACTGAGAGGACGGATATCAAATCGTTCGACGGATATATATGATGATGATGATGTCTTAAAGTTTAATAAACCATAAGATAAAAAATACATATCCTATGTTACATAAACGAGAACTGCGTAATGAATTTATAATAATATACTGTAGATAAAAGTTAATTATGTAATTATAACAGGTTGTGTTCAAAAATGAGTCTATTTACAAATGTGTTCTTGAAACGTTCGGTGTTAATCTTTGGGCGGAGGCAAACCATGCGACGTAAATTAAACTGCAGGGGTTTAGGCTTCGGCAGAATTTCATTTAACGGATGATCAGCTAGAGCCCTAGCTTTACTAAATAATTTCTTGTCCTGCGCATGCATGATATCCTTGACATTCAATGGAACTGAAATATAACGCCGCTTTTGACATCTGTTTAAAAAGTTCCGTACTGTGTTTAGATCACGTTCATACGCACCATACACTGAAAGGTCATAAGTTAAATCAAGAGAAAATGAGGGGACAAAGAGGGAGGCTCAGGGCGTTGGCCGGGATATGTCATGTCCACGAAAGTTATTTTTAGACGAGCGGAAGTCTTTGTTCAAGTGGAAGTCTGTCTTCTGAGACGTCCGCGTGCAGACGTTAAGTCCACTTCGCCCGCCATTACATAAAATATTTGCTTTTCTTTCAAACATCAGACCGAGGTTGGCCTGTATGCGGACGTCTCGGAAGACAGACTTCCGCTAGAACAAAGACTTCCGATCGTCTAAAAATAACTTTCGTGGACATGACAAATCCCAAGGGCTGGACCGGGAGCCTCCCTCTCTGTCCCCTCATTTTCTCTTGGTTAAATTAGACAATACAATTGTCTTAAAAAGGAGGTCTATTTCATTCTGGTCATATTGTTCCTTTCTCAAAGTTCTTACTTGTTAACCTTAGCGGCTACTTTGACCTAACATGAAAACTAAACTTACAATGACTCTGAAGTGTGACTCCAAGTAAGCACAATTCATTATAATGTGGAATGCAATTGACTGGATTATAAGTGTCCTTGTTCGATTTCTTTCTAATAACGAGCTCTTTGCATTTACTAGGATTACATGACATACAGTTTTAAAAACTCAGTTACTAAGGCTACAGAGGTGTCAGTATTGCCTAGTACCGGTGCAACAAAGCATATTTGGATAACGCAGGGATGCCATCATATGTAATTTCAAGATCGTTAAGAAATATATTAAAGAGGTGGGGGCCACTAACGCTACCTTGTGTGGTACCCTTATTGACAGCTTTCCACCTACAGAATGCGTTGCTGTCTAGCGGATAAAAAACTGTGATACCAATTAACAAGATATGACGATACATGTAATCGTTTAAGCTTGGTGGACAAAAGATTGTGTTTCACCGAGTCAAATGCCTTGGAAAAGTCCATGGTAAAGAGTCGCACAGCTTTACAGTTATTATCATCTAGGTATTTGCAAATCCGGTGCCGAATAGTTAAGAGCGGAGATGTGCAGTTCCCACCCTCTCTGTTCGCTAATTGACTACTGCTCAGGTGATCCTCCATGACGCGTCTGACATGTGTGTTGTATACAACCCTTTCAAGAGCTCTGGCGATCACCGGTGTTACACTGATTCCACGGAAATCACCGTTCTTCTTAGGTATATATATAATGCTGGATGACACCGTGTCAAATTTAAATATTCAATTCGTTAACCACGGTATGGTTCGAGCAAGCCTAGCCTGATCACAGGTTACATAGTGAGTTAAGTGTTTAAGACATTCCCTCCAAATTGCTGAAACTAGTTTGAGCCACCTTAAAGCTAGCAGTCCTTAAATCCTTACAGTGCATCGCGCCTTACCTTTGGCACCCAACAAACTTTCACATTTGACAACTAAGTGTAAATAAGAGAACTCAATAACCCATGCAACGGTATTCAACGTACAACCGCGCGAATTTTGCAAGGAGGGGTGACTGTCAATCAAGTTCGCACACCCTGATTGGCGTATAAGTTTTAAAAAACTTTGTTAGGTGGCCACGTAAGGCGCGTCGCACTGTAAATAAGTTCAGGTTTTTTAATTAGACAGTAGTGGCGTTCATTATTAGAAACTAATCATTGTTAAAATGGTTGAGCTCCAAAAAATATTACTAGTTACCGAGAAGAGCATTCGAAAATTGGTACTAGGAAAATTGAACGATGTGCGGAATTAAATAAACTATTGAGAAAAATCGCCATTTTCTGCCTGTGCCAACTGATCAAGATTAATAAGAACTGAAACAGACCCTTCTCAAAAATTGCGGCCGAAAATTCAAGTACGGAAATAGAAAGAGCACCTTTAATAGCACTTTGCACTAATGACGTCATGAAATTATAGACCCGCAATTGACTCAGACAAACAAAGAGTCACAAGAGAAATGAGGCATAATATTCGCTTCAATCTTAAGCTCAGTTCTCGCGAGAGAACCAGAAAAGTACACAATTGAGCAGCTAGAAGGGTGTTTAAAGTGTAGGAGGTTGAAATTGACGGGCAAACGTGACGACCTTTTTAAACAAGTGAAGGGCTGTATAGGGTCGTGTAAACAGTAAAAGTAACCATGCGCTTGATCCGAGCAGCGATAATGGCCTTTGGTCTGTCGCGAAAATAGAAAAAAAAAGATTCAATGTTGGAAGGAAATGGTACACTAGTGCAAGTTCTGTTCCCTATTCTACTCCGTCGGCTGGTTGGCATGTTGGAAAAGACGGTTGATGGGCCTTATTATTACGCTACTCCTGCTGTTCGCAAACGGTTGTCTGTTTTGCTCTATGATATCTTTCATGGATTTTTCTTTGCCATATTCTACGTTATCGAACTATGTAATCTTCAAACCAAGGCAAAGAAGAGAAGAATTTGATTTAAATATTGAAATTAATAGTCACAAGATGACCCGGGTTAAGGAAATTACTTTTCTTGGTGTTATTTTGGATGAAAACCTTTCCGTGGAACCACATATCTCACATATTGCTTGCAAAATTTCTAAATCTATTGGTATTATTGGTAGATCAAGTCCTTGTCACTCTAAGCTTGCCTTGAAAACGTTGTATTATTCGTTAGTTTACCCTTATTTTCAATATTGTATTATAGTTTGGGGTTCAACATACCCTACTAACCTTAATCGTCTTATTTTGCTACAAAAGCGTATTGTTAGAATTGTTAATAAGAAGCCTTTTGATGCGCGTACTGATCAATTATTTAGAGATTTAAAATTCCTTAAGTTTGTAGATATTTATTCTTTGCACCTAGGTAAACTTATGTATTCTTATAATAATAACTTACTTTCTCCCTCTTTTAGCAATTTGTTTTTACGTACGAATCAGGTTCATAACTATAATACTCGTGGTTCTAACCGATTCTATATCCCATTTTTCCGTACTAATATAAGGAAATTTTCCATCATTTACCAAGGCCCAGTGTTCTTAAATAGGTTATGCTCTGACATTCGAAATGCTCATTCATTTATATATTCTTTTCAGTCTAAGATTAAAACTTATCTCTGGTCATGTTATTAATCAGATTCTGATGTCTTCCCCTTCTTGTTCTTGTTACTAGTGTAAAATAAGGCAAATATCGTGTTATGTGTAATGGTAATTTAATTAAGCAGTCTGTTTAGTCCATCAATCCATGTAAGCTCTTTCTGATTTGTATTCTTTTTTGTAACGAGGGGGCCCAGGCCCTATAAGTCCCATGGTTTCTTCTGGGCTCCCTTGCCATGTGATAATTTCTTTTTTTTATACTAAACTTGGTAATGTATTGTGGCTAAATAAACTGAACTAAACTGAACTGAAGTATGGGGGGCGTGTTAAATATTCCTCTTAGATGTGGGTAATTTTCTATCAGGTGCCATTTCCTCGCGGCGGAGTGGTATTTTATGAACTTTCTTGTTACTCCTGGTGAATATCAGAAACTTCTGCTGTGGGACCTTTTGTAGAGCACAAATATATGTTTTTCACAGTTAAGAATTCCCGTCTTCATTCGATTAACCATGGCATACATTTCTTGATGTCTTACGATGGTTTTGGTAGCGGTATGAAGACTTGCTTTCCTGATTCCCGCAACTCTTTGAGAGATTTCGGCAATTTATGGTCATTTATCTGGATACTGTGAGTCCGATTTGCAACAGCAGAGTTTAGTACTAACCATTCTACCTCCTTTTTAGAAACCAACTCCACAGATTTATGAAGTTTTCTTCTTCTTTCCTTCACTATCGCTTACCACACTCATACATTTCCTTTCAGGATATTGAAATGTTTGTCGAGTCTACGCGAGGGGCTCATGTTTGGTAATAGTGCAAAGGCTCGAATACCCTCATTACAGGGCACGAGTTACAAAAGGAAACCTAATTAATTTCTCTCAAAGTTTTCACCGTGGAGACTTACCAGTATGGGTACCGACATAATAAGACTTATTTTTTGGGTGTCGATTTTTGGATTATGGCCTTTGCCATGGCAACATCACTCTTATGCCAGGCAGATATATCCCTATTTTTGGCTTAAATTCCTTAATATTTATACTCTCCCTTGGTTATTTCTTTATTCTTTGCCACATTATGGAAATGAAATTGCCTGACATTTTGAAGTTATAAAAAGTCAAGGTAGTTAAGACGGTTTTGCCAATATTCTGTAATTCGTCATTTTTCTAAATATATTCGATTGACTCTGCCATATTTTAACAAATGTAGGGTATTTTATAGGATCTGTACGTTGTTAGAACTGAGCCAATTTGAGAAAAATTACCGGAGGGAACGCGAAAAAATTAGTAGTTGATTTTACAGATTTGGTCACGCAGACGTCACACAAATTCAGGCTTTACGCGCCGTACAAGAGCCCAGCTTGCGCGCGGTCCTAAAACTCTAGGGAGCCTCCTTAAGTAACCATGCAAAGTTTCAGCATATCATGAAAAATTTATAGACGTTTTTATGATTGGGGGTATGGCGTACACCCCCAGTCATACAAACGTCTGTAAATTTGTCAAATTTCAACTTACATTTCCTCTGCTGACATAACACCTAAGACGCTGAAACTCTACAGGGTTAGTAAAGTAAAGAAGCTCTTTCTATTTCTGATGCCAGTTTGTAATTTTAACTTACTTCTGGTATCCGTTAAATTTTAACTCATTCAATTCCGCCGCTGCCATTTTGAAGAAGGGTCTGTTATGTGGTAACTACGTTTTTTTGTCTACAATCTTGAAAAGTTTTGAACGGTGAGGCTCCAAAGCCATCGGAGAAATGGTTGGTTGATTATCAAACACAGGTATTCTGACGTGGAAGGTGAAGAAAGTCTCTAATTTGGCGCCTGTAGCATATTGGTGGATGAAATCCCTTTTGGGGACAAAGGGAAATGAGAAATCACAACAGTTATTGTATTCTTCTTCGTGCTTTATTACTTCTTGAGAACTTTGACGTGGTTCACATGCAACTAAAATCAAGGTTTTCCTCTTAAACGTAAAACTAAATTCCCTTTTAAACATCTTCCCCTTCATTTGCATAATGTCCTGTTCACCTGTAACACAAATGAAACGAAAAGTTTCAACCATCGCAAGGCGTTTCCAAACAAACGAAGACTCCGTTGGTACGAATAAAAATCGAACTGGGACTGCATTCACGGTAGTATCGAAAACGAAGAGCGAATACCTAAGACCTCGAAAACGAAGACCCATTCGAAAACTGACGTACAATTAAGTTTAATTCAAACGTTATTTTTGAAGAGTTAGTCCTAAGCAGATCTAAGGGCCGATTACTGACATGAGCCGGGCTGGCCCTGTTAGCCGGGCTGGCTCGTTTAGCCGAGATCCCGGCACGTCTGAGAAACACACCAAAATCAAGTTTGCAATTTCATGGAAAAATCTCAGCGCGGGTTAGCCGAAGTCAAGGCATTACGATGCCGGGATCCTGGATAACCGGGCTGAGATTTTTTCACGTAATCGCCTTCACCGGGACAGCCCGGTGCGCAGTCCGTGAATTATGCCTAGTCCACGTATTATACCCGGTCCGCAGTCCGATGTCGTGTGAAAAAAGATGACAACAACAAGGAAGTGGAGGGCAGTTTGTCTCGCTAAATTGTTATTAAAATTCATCATTCTACAATTTAAAGAAGCCTCAAGACTTGCTATCTTATACATCTTGTATTTAAACATAAAAAAGCGACTATTCCGTGGGCCATGTTGCTCTAAAGTGGAGTAATGTGGTTAGAAATCGCTAGCCCGGCTAACCGGGCTGACCCGGTGAAGGCGATTACATGAAAAAATCTCATCCCGGTTAGCCGGGATCCCGGCTAATGTGTTTCTCAGACGTGCCTGGTGTTGGGTCTTTGTTTTCGATACCACCCGGCATTCACTACCTGCACAAATCTCATAATACACCTCTTTTAGCTCCCCCCCCCAAAAAAATAGCTCCCACCCCCCCCCCCCCCCAAAAAAAAGATAATAATAATAAATAATAATAATAATTGCACAGGCATTGTTTTCGACTTCTCTTGGGACATTTTCATGTCACAATGGTTATGCAAACGTTTTGGGGGGTAATAGAGGTGTATTATGGGATTGCGCAAGTAGTAAATTGATTCAAATATCGCTGAACTTCAAAGACGTGGGGAAGGGGAGGGGGGGGGGGAGGCAGTGCTGTTGTTTAAATTGAAACTGGAGAAAGATTTGTGGAATTTAGTCATTTGGTGGCACCGGTATGAAAACTTTGATCAATCACAAAATATGCAGGTCGCAAATTAAGGCGTCGTTAAGAGAGGGCAAACGCATACCCACAAGACTCATTCGTTTTGATTTGGCTTCTCATTGGCGAGGAATTTTCCTAAAAAAACACGAATTAAGGAAGGTAATTGCACTGTTTTGTTCAATTCTACAAATTTGTACTTAGTCTACTTACCTCACAATCAGTAATTTGACATCAAGTCATTAATGTCAACTGGCTTTTTTGCGACGCAATATTTTGCAGTAATGTCGTCTATCCTCGTGTTGAGATCATCAAACTTGTCCACATGTAGAACGTTTTTGCTGTTGCCGTAAGCAATTTTTGTCAACTCGTTCTTGTCTACCATCGGGCCAACGCCAACTGCAATGATTTTTACATTCTTTTCCTGGTGGCAACAAATAGATAAAGTAATATTTAGTATATATCAAAACAGTGCATAGCGTTGAACGCGCGAGCTGATTGGCTACTCAAACTCCGGATATCCATTGCTATTCATCTCCGAGGAATTCGCGCGCTAATTTGTGTCCGAAATTGTTGTAATCTTTGCAGAAATAAATGAATTAAAATCATCTTTTTGTGCTATATTATCTCACTGTTTTAGTATATATTAAAAGAATTATCACCTCAGTGTCAGTGTCAGTGGCTAGCGGTGGATCCTCCACTTCGGTGAATAGTTGCTAATTAAATACATTATTGCAAAGGAATTTACCAAATACACTTCATCGTCAAATGAAGACCACTCAGCGATGCCCTTTGCAACATTTTGGAGTGATATTGGACTAACACATCTAAATTATTCCCTGGAAAGACTGTCACCCAATCCATGAATGGAACCAAAGTAATCACTGCAAAGAATGAAGGAACTTAGTTTCTATAGAAACTGCGGTAGTGCGTCGGTGGGAAGCCAGACAAATTTGGTTTCATTAAACGAGATGACAGAGAAAAATGAACCACCGTAAGCGGAAAGATTGGCGAACTGCTAACGTTTCCGAGCGATAGACCTTCGTCAGAGCAGGAACCCATGATCCGGAGCCTACAGCTCCCATACTGGGCCATTTTTACAGACCGATCTATTTTTAGACTATCTTTTCCGGAAAAAAAACAAAGGCAGTTCCGGTTCGGTGACCCTATGACGTCAGCTTAATTTCTCGTAATTGGTCATCGGGCTCCTGTGGGAGTCTCATTCGCGGGAAATTCAATCTAAAACCAAATCGGTCTGTGAAAAAAGCCGTTACACGAACACAGTAGACTTGTAGGCTCCGGGTCATGGGTTCCTGGTCAGAGCGAATACTAGAGAGACCGGAGAGTCAAAGAGAGGCAAAGACCAGAGAGTCACAGAAAGACAGTCAGATGCAGACTCCGTTAGAGAAACATCACAAAGTGTCTCCATCAAGACTAAAACCAACTACCTATTTACAACAACACAGAGGATTAAAGTTATTTTGAGGTTAGGGTTATCTTTATTTTTACGAGTGGAGGGAAGTCGGAGGGACAATTTGGCGATCTTACTGGATACTAGGAATGAGGAAGATGAAGATAAAGACACTGGGTACTAATTGAACAAAACGTTCATCTTACATCATGCATGCAGCGTGTAAGTTCTCGATGAACTTACACTCTTCTCTCTTTACTTCCAAACTGTTCGCTCACCAGGAATTCAGTTATAGGATTTTTCGCCCACATGGTACAACGCGAATAACATGGGATAACAGCGAAATACTTAACACAATGCAAAGTTATATTTTGCCATGAAGTTTTTCCTCAGCCGTTGTCAGTTCTTAAACTCCCTACTGTAGTGAAGTGTTGTGTGCGGACTAATATTTGTCGTCTTTTTCTATAAGAGAACAATAGTAACTATTTGCAGAAGTGATCTCAAAAGCATCATTTCTCTTCAGCCGTAAGAAAACTTCGCATATTTTGCCTATTCAAGTACACTATCTGAGTTTTTAGTTTTCCCCTCCCTTGCGCACTTAGTGATAGGTGAATGTTATGCCATTCAACGAGCTTAAACAATTTAAAGATTTATAGCTGCGTTTACGCGACAAACGGCAAGCGTGACATCATCATATCGTATCACATCATATATCTTTCTTTACTCTCGGATTTTAGAGTAGCTTGTCGTAGCTAATATCTCCCGGCATTTACCTTCCCAGCCGTGATATACCACAGACTGAGGACAGGCAACAATGCCGGGAATTCCGCGCCCTACTCTTTGCGAATATTGTGTTGGTTCTTTTACGTACCACAGGATTATGAACATTGAAGGGTTGTGAGACGGGGCCTACGGTTTATAGTCCTTATTCGAGAAGACTAGAGAGTCTAACCATTTGCGGATGTCATTACAAAGGCAGCATTTTCTCCTCAGTTATTAAAAGACCCTGGGTGTTGTCCGGCCAGGATTTTGATCCCTCGACCTCCTACACATTAGTCCAATGCTCAACCCGGCAACTCAGCCAGCCGTCAATGTCAAACAGAAGCACTCCCCTCAAATCAATGTGACCCGCGGGTTAAGCCCGCGGGTTCGATTCCCGGCGGACCGTGCGTCACATGTGAATCTCCACTTTGCTTCGAGAGGTTTTTTTCTGGGTAAACTCCGGTTTTCCCCTCTCCTCAATCACCAACCTACGATAATAGTCATTTAAATTGATTTCTGTATTGTGTCTTCGATTAGTTCCTCAGCACTAAATACAGTTGACACTTAAATATAGTTTAAGTCATAGAAAGTGTGGCGTACGGGGTTTTATTCACAAGTTGTTTGTGTTAAAAACCCGAACGAGCGAGGTACGAGCGAGTGAGGGTTTTGACACAAACAACGAGTGAATACAACCCCGTACAAAGCACTTTCTAGGTCGTGAGCTTTTTATTAAACATAAGACGAGAAGTTTCATTGAAATAGTTTACTGAACGCAAATTAGAAACAAAAACTCACTAACAATAAAACCTAATGCAAATTTAATTTAGTTCAATAACAAAGTACGATTTTGCACGAGATGCACGGATGATTGGCTTGGAAAGGCCTTTAAGCTATCGTTGATTGGTTATACTTCCACACATGAAAGAGCTGTACACCATTCTGATTGGCTGTATAGGCATTTTTCACATGTGAAAATAAAGCGTATAGATTTGTACAAATGAGCTTTAGAAAATAAAATTCTCATGTTATGTGTAATAAATAAAGTTTATTTAGTATATACCACACAAGTGAATACACAAGGGAAAATAAAGGTTTTGCTTTTTTTGTTTGTTTGTTTGTTTGTTTGTTTGTTTATTTGAACTCTCCTTGCGCGATGATTTGCTGACTCGTAGGCACTTCCGTGTAACCAGCGCGTGAGATTTGAAATTTCCGACCACATTTTACAAAACTAAATTTCTTTTGGTCCGCCTTTTATTCTTCTTGTGTGGTATCTACTGAAACAATTATTCCCCTCAGTGTAGGTCAAAGTGGTGGATATATTTACCGAGCCCCGAATTATTAATTTTATTATTATTTTTATTATTCCCTCTTTCATCTATGAGAAGTTGCTTGATATCTGTAGATTCCAGACATGAACTAAAGTCGAATGAATTTCATTTTTGACGAAACACAAATTTAATAGGCCACTTCGGAAAATACCATAATACTCTTTGTTTGTCCCCCCAAATTTCGCATGAGCATTGTTTTTGTTTTCTCTTGGGACCATTGTAAGTCCCAAGAGAAACTGTAAAAAATCGCTTATGCAAAATTTGGAGGGACAGACAAAGAGTATTATGGTATTTTCCAAAGTGGCCTATTTCAGCTTGATGTTTGCAGTAAAATTCGATTGTGAATATCCCTAATATGTCATTACCTTCAAAGGCTTCAAAACCTCTGAGTATGGTTTTGACTTGGGACTTGTTTTTCCATCTGTAATTACTATAAGAACGTGTGGAACATCACGTCGCGCGCCTTCGTCTGGGCTAAACAATTCAGAGGCCTTACTCATCCCTCTGTCGGTCCTAGTTCCTCCCGGTCTGTAGTTGAGTTTACTTACGGCTTCCTGGAGGGAGGGGAGGTACTGTGCATTGTTGGACAGGAAGTCCCAGTTCTTGTAGGCCCTGTGATTGTAGCTAACGATAGCAACATGTGACATGCGGGAAGAGATGGGCATCTGTTCAACGAGTTTCTCAATAAACGTTTTCACCACTTCGAAATTCACTCTCTTTACACTGCTCGAGGTGTCAACAACAATGGCCACATCCATCTTTTTCACACATTCTAATACACAAAAAAAGTATTTAATATAGACTCGGCTGATTAGCTAACACACACCCCATGAAGGCAGTTTTCGATTGGGTACGTCTAAAACTGGGACAGTGCGGTCCAGTAGTTAGGGAGCTTCCGAAGTGACGGTTAATACAAAATTGGAGTTTAAATATACAGGATCACTAACTTATTAACTATTAACAAATAAGTAACAATAGAGGTGACAAAAACTAATAAAGACACAGCTTTTCGCTGCCGACATATTCATTTAAGGTCAGCAGCGATGAGCTGTGTCTTTATTAGTTTTTGTCACCTCTACTGTTACTTTTAAGTAACTATTAAAATATTTATTAAAATAGTTAGTAGTAAATAAGTTAGTGATCCTGTATATTTAAACTCCATTTTTGTATTAACCGTCACTTCGGAAGACGTATGCGGGAAGCATACGAAACGTCAAGTTTATATCTGATGTTTGTCACCGCTGTTTGTGTTATTTCTGATAAAACTGAAATGGCCAAAGAAAAAAAAGAGTATTTGCGATAGGGAGCTTTCTTTGTGATCTCGGAATCTTACCATTTGCTGAATTTGATTAACAGGACAGTGGTGTCTCTCAGATTTTTATACTAATCATCTCTAATGGAGAAAAGATACTTAGCAACATAAATTTGGTAGAATGAAGACAAGTTAAAAGGGGAAACGGCTCACTTCCGGTTGCCGTCAGCGTCTTAAAAACGCGCGTGCTTAAGCTTCCTAGTATGCACGCTTTCAAGCCAAAAACAAAACAAAGAAAAAACAACAACGGACGATAAATTGTAGTGCGGCTCTCGTACTCGGTTTGTAAGAGCTATCGGTATTCCTTGTTGGCCTTGAGCACACTCTTGCAAGTAGATGCACGGACTGCACTGGGCACTTTCAAAGGAAACACCAATTCGCAAACCTGTTGACTGTGGAATACGTATAGGTAATCACATGATTTCGAATGCCATTTGGAATAAATAAGCACGAGTATTTTTTCAAAGACAACCAAAATTGCACGAGCCAATAGGGCGAGTGGAATTTGTCGTCTTCGTCTTCTTATTTATTCCAAATTGCACTCGAAATCATGTGATTACACGTACTTATTAATATACATGAAAAAAATTCGAGATGGTTAAGCCGCGGCTACACGAGCAATTTTTTGCTCGCGCTGGTGATGCGATTTTTTCAAACTTTATCGCGTCGCCAGCGCGAGATGAAAACCGCACGTCGGCGACGCGACGGGTGAAAAAATCGCAAGAAAAAAGTCGCCAGAGATAGTTGACCGTGTAGCCACCCTGCAACTTTTTGCCCGCGCTTGCGACGCGACTAAAGACTATTTAGCCAATGAAATTAAAGTAGGAATCTGTGTTTTTTAGTGGCCTGGTCGCTTAAAGTATAGGATTCTCACGGCCTTCAATTTTTCGCCAAAATTTGTCCCAAGTGTAGCCACCCTGGCGCGCAGGCGACGCGACAAAATCTGAAAAAAATCGCATCACCTGATCACCGGCGCGAGACAAAAATCGCTCGTGTAGCCGCGGCTTTAAGCAGAAGAAGCGCACACGTATCACGTATCAGGGAAATATTGCGCCATAAATTGCGCCACCCAGGGCGCGCGCTTGATTTAAAAATAAAAGATTTGATTGGTTCTGACCAAACGCTATTGTTTATTAGCCAATCATAATCCAGAATTTTTATGTGTAATTCGCATTGGTATTACACTTTTTGCACAATGTTACACTTGACCTGCACTGCTCTCAGCCAATCAGAATCAAGTGATTTTTTCATGTATATTATCATACGGTTTATTTGGAGTGGCCAGTTGTATGTAAATTTCTAAAAGCGCCTGCGGATCCGATTTGGGTTAAGAATAGTAGCATGGGGTGTAGGGATGGTGAAGCACTCGCTTCCCGCCAATGTGGCCAGAGTTCGATTCCCAGACTCGGCATCATGTGTCATATCATGTGGGTTGAGTTTGTTGGTTCTCTATTCTCCACCGAAAGGCTTTTCTCCGGGTACTCCGGTGTTCCCCTCACTTCATAAACCAACATTTGACTTGATTTGCGTTAAATGTTAATGTCAATGTCCCCAATTAGTGCTCCAGCGCTAGAACGAATAGACACTTAAATAAAGTTCCTTTCCTTTTCTTTCCTTTAGGTGGTTTTTGCGGCAAAGGTTGATATTTATGCTTTTTATAAAGTTCACTACGCTCCCTGATTGGCCAACTTTTCCCGAGAAGGAATATGAATTGTTCGCTTAGCCAAAGCAATACATTCACGTTTTTTTGCATTTTTTTTAACGCGAAGAAAAGACTGGTATAGCGCAGCACAGCGCATTTGTGGGATTAATTAACTAATTAATTTTTCCCATTTTACCTAGGCATTTCTGCATGTTGCATTGCGTCGTTTCCTCAGTGTCTCCCTCACAAGGCCTGCCATTTCCCTGGGGGGTTGGGTTGGTGCACTCTCTCTCACGTGACTTGGTGCCGCCTCCACAAGTCTTACTGCACTCGCTCCAGTCAGACCATTCTGTAAAGCCGCCGTCGACATCCGGACTCTGGGGACCTGGATCTAGAAAGAGAAAAAAATCTGATTAAATGTGTTATGAAAACGAAACCCGTGTTTTGATAGGCTTCGACTGCGTTTATGATTGAGAAAGAGAGAAAGTCGTTAGAGTGGCATATATGAGTGATGGGATACGGTGACCCTTTTCTTCAAAGCTCAGAAGCCTTTTCGGGCTCACAGGAAAGCCAACTTTAAAACTATGCCTACTCATGGTTCTAAAAATCTGGTCAAGTACTGATATTTTAATGATAAGAAAGTTATTACACGATTTCATGGCTGGTTTTTTGGTGTAAACCAATGTCGAGTTTATGCTAACCGTTCCAAACTTTCATTTCAGCTCAGTAATGAAGCAGAAGGTCGAAAACCACGAAGCAGAAAAGGTACTAACCTGCGATCATGACCTCCCTCCCTACTTATCATCTTGGGGAAAGAAAAGTACGCCTGATCGCAGGTTATAAAGGTACACAATTGAGTAGAAGATGGTATTATCCGAAATCCAATTAACAAAACTTCGGAGTGAATCGGTTGGTAATTAGTAACAATTTGTTCGACAAGGCGTGAGTAATTAATGCCATTTATGTCGGAGGACGTATCAGCTAAGAACCTCTTTACTATGGAAAGCTACAGAAATAATTATAGGTGACTTTCCGTGTCTATTGTGATTTCCTTACTTGCTGTCAGCATGTAAATGTAGTTTGTATTCTTTTGGCCCACGCATTCCTTTGGGTCATCTTTAACGCAAGCGGTTGGAGCCTGAAGGTTCATGATGCAGTTATCAGAGTTTCCGTCCCGCGAGTAGTTGAACTCCGCAAAAGGTCCGCTCCAACACTCTCCATAAAATTGCAAGCCAAAAACTCTGTACCCTTTCTGAAGAGCTTTTTCAGCACATCGACAGGCAAGACTGATGAAAAACGGGTAAAGAAATGAATAGGTAGACAAAAGTTAGTTTTAGTTGGCAGCATGTTGGAGGGGTTGAGTATCTAGACAGTCATTTGTCACTTGTAAGCCATCGAAGGGTTTGCGACGTCCTAGAGAGCGCAAGGGGATTTGGATAAGTGATCGATTTACTCAACCTTAGACGATGGTTAGTAATATTTGTCATCGAGATAAAAATATTCAAGGCAATTATCGTAGACGTCACAAAACGCCGCGCCCCTCTCAACTTAACGCTAACTGGCCAGAACCTAACTCAACCAGTATCAGATGAAGTGACTGCATCCTTAATGGACAGGAAATGGTAGGTTGTAAAAAAACCCCTCCTTTTCAGTAATATGTTCAATTTTCTACTACCCTATTTTCGGCGTTTTTCAAGGGCTTTTTAGCCGTGTTTCAACCCTTTTCATGATCATGAGGACTAATATGATTCTTATTGATGTGCACCCTGTTATTCTATGATGTTATCATAAATGAGCAGCGGTAGCCTAACTGTCCTCGTATTAATGAAACGTCTGAGATGTGCAAGAGGCTATGATCTCAAAAAGGTGAGCCATCATACACATACATAATTAATTGAGCGCTTCCCATAGGAACTTTGCAGGGGTAGTGAAACACACCAATTAAACAACAAAACAGGGGCAGGTTCCTCGAAGCCTGCTTAACGTTAACCGTTAGTTAAGAGGTATCAAGACCTATAGGTTTTAGCGCTAACCATGCTTCGAGCAACCCAGGCCAGAATGAGAACTTAAGCATTCTCTACTGGACAGAGGCGTACTTGTTGGCTGTTCAAGTGTAGCCTAGAAATTAAAGCATTGACTACCAGGATCAAATTCAACCAGTGATCAAAACAGGCAGGTGCAAAAGTTATTCCGGATCAACTCAGATCGCTCACCTCAGATCGACCTAAAAAAAATGATAAGGCCCTAAAGAAATCACCCTAGCCCTAATCTTTAAGTTAATCATGGTGAAATCGGCGCAAATAGTTTTAGCCTACAAAACCGTTTTCCGATCGATCCGAGGTGAGCGATTCGACTTTTGTACCTGCCCAAACAAAACAGGTCTTGAACTCGGGAACTCCCAATCTTAAGACAAGCGTATAAATCACTGTACCACGTTGACGTAAGTATTCGCTTCACCTGTGTTGGGACTGGCTCCATTTGTTCCAATTTAGTCGGTAACCTGGCTGGTGGTATTTACTGAATCTATCTCTGTCGTTTAGAAGCATTTCCGGAAGTGGGCGCGATGGCTTGACCTTGTCTTTAAAGCAACCGATCTTCGTCCACGCTCGGTTGCATGTTGCAAATTGGTTTTGACCTGGATTAGTTTATAAAAGACACAATACAGGACAGATGTCCATTGAGTATAAAAAAAATTAGCTGGTTTTCTTTCATAAATAAGACAAAACGAGTTGAATTATAACTGAGTTCTCACAAAATCAACTTCGTTAGCATTTGAGATTTACCATCCCGTTTTGGGTAAACGGCAAACGTGAAGTTGTTTGATTTTGGCTCATTTTGTTGTCTGCTGTTTACATATTTCGAGCAATTTCTCGAATCGAGGCTGGCATTGCATCGGTTTTCCGTTTCACTGAAACGCGATGCAAAATATCTCCGTAGGACTTCCATTTTTCCTTACAAAGACGGTCTGTCTTAGATGGTCGATGGTAAAATTAGGCACCACTCCATTCGCCCTTGTCACAAGGCGGCCATATTGTCCCGGGAGACCAAAAAAGCTTTGTTTTACCAAGCCAAGCCTCGCAGTGGAAATCATGGGGGTGAGGCTTGGCGTGGTAAAACAAAGCTTTTTTGGTCTCCCGGGACAATATGGCCGCCGTGTGACAAGGGCGAATTAATTGGTGGCCTGGCTGCACAGTCAAGTAATGCACAAAAGCTAATTTAATTACTGGGTTTCCCAGTCGGAAAATGGGTAATGTTTCGTCGTTTTCTTTTCTTTTCTTTTTTTTTTCCGTGTCGGTAAAGTCTTGCCCGTCACTCCCCTGCTAAGTGGTGTCTTTGTGCATAGAGCCTTCTGCGCGTATTTTCTTAGGATCGAGAGGGTATTGGAAATGCGTAGATTTCTCTGGTGGACACAGTAGAATATTTAACTTGCAATGGCGTCGAAAGTCTTGTAACGCGAATGGCGTTTTAGTGGATCTTTAAACAAAATATACCCTTATGGAGCTCAATAATCGAAAGTCAATTGGATAAACAAGAGAGGCGGTGAAAAATAAATATGTGGAATCTTAGAAGCGACGAGTAATGGACTTCGACAACAATCTATCGCCCGTCGAGCCGAAATCAAAGTGAGCTGTATGTCTAATATTTTATTAAGTGTGCTGTTATGTAGAACACTGAAATCAAATGGAAACTTCTCTGGTAACTTATGGGTTCAACAAAGACAGAGAAGGAATCGAACACCTTAAGTGGATCTGTGATCTCTGTTGTCTGGCTATTTGTATTTTATTTTTACTCAACTCTGCACGGTCTTCAGGTAATAATTGGAAATTTCACTAATTTAACCTTCATTGGCGTCGAAAGTCATTGTAACGCGAATGGCGTTTTAGTGGATCTTTAAACAAAATATACCCACATGGAGCTCAAGAATGGAACGTCAATTGCATGAAGTGAGCTTTGTTTCTAATATTTTACTAACTTGGTATGACAACACTGAAACCAAATGGCAATTCTTTTATGGATTTAATAAACATTGAAGGAATCGAAGGCCTGAAATGCACTACAGCTAGTGTTTACTGACAAAATTTTCTGGCAAGTTACATTTATTTTGTACTCAACTCTGCAAAGGTAAAAAAAAATGGAAATGTGACTGTGAAAAATTATTTGAATGAAAGCTTGTTGTATCTTTTGTGCTTCATTATTTACGGTCAAGGTTCGTTCGAAAAGGGTTTGATGTGAACCGTCAGAAATGTATTTAATTGCATATGCTTTGTGACACCGATTCAGGCGCGTAGCGTGGTAATTTTTTCAAGTACGCACAAGTACATATGATCTAGAAACCTAAGTAAACTGAGCGAAAAATACTGCGTTCTTTATTTCTTGTCGAAATAGTTGTGTGAATACAAGCAAAGAACAAAGCGTCTTGCCCTTATTTTGAGCAAACTTGGCGCAAACAAAACATTGTTTTGGTTGTGCTAGCGTGACTGGAATTGTCAAGAACGTTCTCGGAACGTCGCTCCTTTGTCACGAACGTTCTTGGAACGTTGCTCCTTTGCAACCTCGCCTTTTTGTTGCACGCTGGCCAAATAACACTGCATTGTTGGTGCAAAAAAAAAGGTACAATGCAAAACTAAGTTAGAACATGGTATAGCTTTTGTTTTAGTTTTCAGAGTTTAACAAAGTGGTGCTTTCATCACGAAATCTTGGTTGCGTACGAGTAAAATGTTAAGAATAGAGACAATTGCTAAAAATTTCAAAATTTTCTGGTCACTTCAAGTACGCACGTGCGTATATGCGTATAGGACGCTACGCGCCTGTGAACGAAAAGTATCTCACGTTTCGCGTTTTGTTTCCTGCACAATCTCGTTGCATCGAATAAATAATGTTACTATGCAGTTCTTTTCGTGCGTCCTGATTGATTAACTACATAGGAGGTAGCCAAAGAGAATAGAATGATTGCATTAACTGTAATCGTTTCGGGGAGTTATTTTTTTTGGTCCGTTGGCTATTCGGCTGTCGTATTGTTTTCTGAATAAAATATTTTCTTCAGTTTCAGTAACGGTGGTGGGTAACCATTGAATATTAATAGAAAGTCGCAGCATTTGGTCATGCGAAAGTTAAATAAGATTCAGCTTATTTTTAGTTTTTTTTTTCAGATGTTGACTATCTCACCCACGCCCTTCACTTCATTGCGGAGCAATAAAAAACATAATGATGGCTCATTTAGTTTAATTATCCACATTTATTTTAAATTTTACTAAACCCTAGAAACGCAAATAAGTTGGTTAGTTTTAAATTCTGTTGTCCCGGAAGCAAGGTCGGCGCGCTATTTATTCTTCCCATTTTATTTACTTCCCATTTCCGTTTGATTCCTCTTTTTTTTAGCTAATATTTGTTTGAGAGATAAGAAGTTTCCAGTGTCAAAATAATCTGATGAAAATGGTTCGTTGTCCACTCATATTAAAAAAACTAGACGCTCCATTAGCGTACACTGGGTTGCCTGTGGTACGTGTTATTCAAACAGAAGGGACTGAGTTGGATGGTATTGAACTGCAGTGTTCCAGTCAATTTTTCAAGTCGGAGGTCATTAAGACTATTTAAGGGGTCACCCAGAAGTCGTGTCAGCAGAGGCCCTTTGGCTCACCAGTTCATACGACAAAACAGATCTTTTTCTGAGGTTTAAAACCTGGCTACCAGCCTATTAATCATTTGTCAGAAAGAAAAAAAATTCCGGTCATCTTTTGAAAAAATTGGCACGCATCGCGTACGTGTGTTAGTGCGGTAACACAGCGCTTTATTCCATATTGTCAACTGAGCTGCGTTTTGTCTTCCAGGATATTCAAGTTCAATATATAGCTCTAATAGTACACAATATTGCTTTGGTATTGTACATGGTAAAAGTCTTAGGTAAATAGCCCCCTGAGAAGACATGTGGTTTAATACTAGCAAATTACCAAACCCAGAAAGATTGAAGAAAATAAAAGGGAATCCAGAAACATTGGCTTCTAGGCTGACATGTTGATCATCTCCCTCACAACTTCGTTTCACCACGAGTTTAAGCGTACAGCTTTGTAATACAAAAGTTCACTGAAGTTTATTCCTCTCCGGCGGGGTTATTATCTGGATGGGTGACCTAAAAAATATATCACTTCGTAACAGAAGCATAGGACCGAAAATTCTATTTTAACACCCAAAAATGCGAACTAAGCAAGGTACAGATTTTGTTAGCTTGCTTTACGCAAAACAAATATTGATGCAAAAGTAAATGACTATTGATACACATCTTTTAGGAAGAGCAGAAGGAAGTTTTCAGGACGGTCGATGGAGAATAAAATATTTTGCCATCAGCAACAAAATTTACGACATCAAAACAACATTAATTTTAAACCGCGAATATGAAAAGTTACCATCAGCAAAAAAGCACTTTGCGAGATTTTTGCAACGTTCAAATTTGTTATTGTACTTTTGGCTGCGCAAGTAAATCGCAAAATCGAAAGTGACATCGAATTCAGCGGGCGCCGTGATCAAGTTACCGCGGCGTGTTTTCTCGCGAAACAGTGAAACATCTGCGTCAAATGATGGCAAGATACCGGTTTTTTGTTTTTGTTAGTTTTCTTTTTCTTCCAAGTTTGACAAGAAATGCGCGAATTCAACACAAAGATCACAATCGCCCAAATCGCCCAGGTTGACCATTGTTTCTGGAAAGTCAAAAATTTACTCTCCAAGACGAGGTTATTTATCACCGGGTAATTCCATCGTTTTGGGAATAGCAGCTACTTTATAATTGATCAGCATCACAATTTTTTGCCTATTTTGGGGCTCATTTTGTTGAAATTCAAGCACGCTTCCAACAGACATGTTTATTTTCGTGACTTATGCGCTGCTAACAGTGCACTACTACAAAAATCCTCCCGTTTCACATTTCAACACACGTATGCAAATTTGTTAAACTCGAAAATTACACAACATCTGTTAAGTCTGGTTAAATTCGCAAATGGTGGAAATCTCACAAAAATCTTTTCCAGCAAAAAATTTATTGAAACAAACAACATATTTGCTATTAGAGGCAAAAAAACCCTTCCTATTTCAATTGCGTGAGTGCAAACAAGACACACAATCCCACTACAATGGGGTATGAAAAGGGTTAAGAATTGGTAAGGGCAATCCTTGACTTCTTTGCGCTGTCCCAAAAGTGTTTTATTTTCAATTAGACGAGTAAAAGAATCAGTCGCCGGAAAGAAAGTTCTGCTTTTTCTATGATTATGCTTATTCTGCCCAACGCAATTTGTTCTTTTAACCAAAAAGCAGTATTGACAGGTTTTAACAGAAATCGAAGTTTTCGAAAGGGATTCCGTCTAGAATATGGTCATCAGAGCATAATAAATGGTGCACCAGCTTCCAAATTATGCTGTTGATTGCGAGTTTTTCCTCTATAATTCAAAATACTGAAAAGTACTTACCTTGTATGTGCCACGTTTGTAGAATTAAAGCTATGAAAATGAAAAGAAACTTCATGTCTGGAGCTGGTGATAGCCTGAAAGAAAACAACGTACCCTTCATAAAAGTTCTGGGAGATATTGCGGATCAGATCGTTTTTCAAGCTGCATAAAAGGCAGGGATTTTCTTTGCAGTCTTTTTTTTAACGGTAACTAAGAAAAACTACCTGAAATTCAGAGGATCTTGTTTGATCCGATATCACAAGCTTGATTAAAATGCGAAGTAGTTTTTTCAGGGAGTGCTATTTGTAACTATTTAGTTGTCAAGGCTAATGGACACATAATAAAAGTCTGTGAAATGAGGTGTAAACATTGACAAACCCAAAGCGTTCTATTTGCCAAATTGAGTATTGTAAGCGTGATTTTGAACATGTTTCGGAAATGAAATTGGAGAATAAGTCGAATAAACTATTATTTTGGTGATATTGTAGACGTTGACGAAGATATATTTTGGAATAGTATTGTTCTTGGTAATCGCCTGAGAAAAAAAAAATATGGTCAAAGAGCTGCAAAACATAAAAGTGTGAAATCCCCGGGAGAGTAGCTGAGAGACGCAATGTACTTCCCCACGAAAGAGATCGAATAGCCATGCCTCAGTGATATTGATGTTTGAGCCACGGGTTCTGAATGGACCAAAAGTACCAACAATAAAAAAAAAACAAGGAAAAATACTACTTGTCTCTTATGCCCATTCTAAGAAAGCGAAAGACTGGAAAATTCATGCAGCGCTTTGTGTTACATTTTTGGTGCACGAACATCGATGAGCTGCCGACCTAAATTTTTGTCTGGCAAAGAATGGCCATTTTGTTCAAAACAAGCTCAGTTACTTATTTTTATATGTACTTTCATCTTGTTTATTATCTTTTTTTGCGTTAAATATTCCGTAAATGAAAAATTTTATGCCAAATAATGGGTATGATACGCTTAAAGGAGAGACTTTGTCAGTAACTGAAGAATTTCACTCAGTTTAAAAACGTGTTCATGATAACACGCATGCAGTCAGTACAACTAAATGTCTTTGAAAGACATGTCTTCTTTAAGCTGTTTCTGCCCAAAAAAATTCTAAAGCCAGTACTGGATGAAATTGATTTAATGTTCAACGACGGTCATAAGATGTTCCGCATAGTTCAGAAGCCGCAATTTTCCTGCATGATCCAAGCTGAGGCATCGGAAAATATGACGAACAATAGAACTCGGTCAATTATGATAAGGGCTGGGTTTTCCCCATTTCGATGGAGTGAAATTTCAGTCGGATTCAGCTCATGGCTTTGGCGTCCTCTGAACTGACCTACCGGCAACTGATTTTAAAAAAAAAAACGTCAATGAGAGAATTGAAGAAACGGTGCCACATCCCTTTTGGTTTGTATTTAAAATTTTGCATATTGGTATTAACAGTGTATCTGAGACCGAGAAGAAAGAAACGTAACTTGCACGTCAACTTTTATTGCCATCTAATCATTTTGTTAGAGAAAGCCTCTGAATCTAAACTGACCCAAAAACAATGGACTTTCCTCAAAGAGAAGCTCTCGTGCAAAGATGGCAATCTCTTTATCTGTTTTTCAGCAAACAAAAAATGGTGGCCAAGTTGTTTTCTAGAGTAGTGCGAAAAAGAAAAATGCATCATAAATGTTTAATTAAGCAGACAATTCGATGTACATTGCCTGTTTAAATAAATCATTTAATCAAAATTACTCCATTGTTTGTTGAAAAATCGTCGATCCTGAAGATCATTGAGTTAATTAAAGTTGTATATTTGGCTCAGTCTATATTTGAATAAGAAATAAAGCATTGCATTTAAAGAAAAAAAAAGTTTCTTCAGCTATGCAGTAATTGTTTTTTATTAAATTTTCCTAATTTGAATCACGTAATTTTCGATCCTCGAATACAATAGTTTCCCAAGACATAAAAGGACTGGCTTTATAAAGCGGATGAATGGGAAATTTCGTTTTCGGGGAACCCATTTAAACCCAAGGAACTAAAAAAAAGCACTGCAATATACACTAAAATCAATGTAAAGATCCGATATTAAACACTGTAATTTAAAAATGTTTTCTTCCTTCTGCAGGTAGAAAATGTTTTCCTAAATTTGATAAAAATTGTGGTCCTGTTTAAACTAGCGAATTAATTTTGCCGGAAAACCGGCCATGGGCACAACATAGCACCGTGCTCTACCTTGATATGTTCTTCTTTCCCGGTTTTCTACTGGGACTCATTACACTAAACTGACTGCGCCAACTAACGTAAGTCAGGAGCACGTTTTCAATCACTGTCTAGCCTGCTAAAAGATTCAAATGAACTTTCCTTGAACTGAATTCTTATACACAAACCATTTCTGTTGGTCCAGTTGCCGCGTTAGTTAAAATCAAAAATATGGGTGGCGTGACGAGATGCCGGTTCAGTTCGATTGTTTCATCATGTTAATGAACAAACAGCAGTACCCGTGTTAGCCGTTACTGTTGAGAAACAAACAAGAACTTGATAACTTGAACTTAGGTTTTTCGCTTGTCTCGATAAATGATCTTTAGACTGGGTTTCGTTAGGTTTTTGCATTTAATTTTCGGCACTCCTCTTTTCTGCTTTGTCCCAGGCTACGGAACGTACGTTTGTCAACAACGACCACTTCAGATTGACGAGGGCAAGCAGAAGCAGAACGCCATGCACTTATTTGTGTATAATTGTATAACTAGGAGTTTCAGTGAGAAAGTGAGTGCTGGCGTGGAAACTGGGAGCAGAGACTGGTATTTTCTTTTAAAAACAGGTGCAAATTTTTGAAGAAAGAGGATACCGGAAATGTGCGTGAAAGTATTTAAAAAGCGAAGAAAGGTGTGCATATCTTTAGCATGTGTGGCAGGCGTTACTGTTTTATAAGCAAATGGATACTTTCAAAACAATGGCATGTCATTTCATTCTTTGAATTTAAACTTCTGTTCTCAAATTTCTGGCCCCTTTTCAGCAAAAGAGTATCCTTTTGAGAAATGCTGAACGTAGCTGAGCAAATGTCAATTTAAATTTATTGTCGTGCTTGACTGGGAGCAGTCTCAGTTGAGCGCGCGATTGCGTGACACGCCCCGTTTTCACCACTAATTCACTCGTCGTGCGTGGCTCTGAGGAGATAAGGACGACTGCTCGTGGTCTAGCTCGGGAACTGATTTTCTCTTCGCTCAACGGTTGAAGACGTTGAAGAACAATTTGACTCGGTGGTCAAAGACTGAACATAATGTACGGTTGAATGATGATCAATGACGACCCACTGGAAAAGTACTCGGCTCGAAGGCTAAAACTGTAAGATTCCCTTCCACGACGTGTACGTGACGTTATTTCGGGTATCAATACCCCGGATAAGAGACATGACCCACCACAATCGATTCAAATTTTGAT
>NC_090888.1:71044047-71051547 GCF_036669925.1 Montipora capricornis | reverse complement strand
ATTTCAAACAGAACCCTTGATTCTAATAATTTTATAAGACGTTTAATGTACAATGCCTACCAGGAGAAATGTGTAAATATAACACATGTAGCCATCCTGCTTTGATAGGCAGCACTGACAATTTATTAGACACAAAATAAGAACTGGATGCAGCTGATGTGCATAATACACTTGGCTACTCAAGATCAGGGGTTTCAATAAGCACTGACGGCTAACAAAAAGCATCGGCTACTTTGCTCAGAAAAGTCGGCTACTTTTCCCCCTAAATTGAATCAATTGAAGGATTCCTTCCAACCTAAAGTAAAATTCATTTTTGATTTTCTTAAATGTGCTTTTTTTTAGCCTCAATTTCAAAAAGAATGTCAGATTTGATACTGCCGTCTTCGAGCTACAGTGAACAGCATTTTTGTCTAGACCAACCGTCGCGTTTTTTTTTACGTAATTCAATTACGTTTAGTTACGTCCGCAAACATATCAAGACGCTTTATGCAAAACAGGTTGTTATTGAGTAATCGTCGCATCAAGACTTGTTTTCCACTAAAACAGTAAATATTTCGTTCAGTTTCACTGGTTAAGGCTTTTCGTTCATTCAGATTAAAATGGCATATTCTTACCGTTCGACGGGACTGATTTCTCATGTTGACCTAACAAAATTATCGTGGTTGGTCTAGGCAAACCGAAATGTCTCAATTCGCGCTTGTAAAAACGCGCGAAAAAGTTTGCCGATCACGGCAGCTTGAAATTGGTAGTAATGATGACATGAAGTTGTCGAAATGTCATATAAATTTTAAATCGTTAATTTTCCTTTGGAAAAGGTTTCACAAATCTTTCTTGGCTGGAAAGTATCAAAAGAATGCGCGTACATGTAACTGCACACGTCGCTGTTGATAAGAAATTTTCCTTTATCTTTGTACTCAATTTGTTGCCCAGATTTCAAAATTTTCTGGAGGAGCATGGCCCCAGACCGCCCTAAAAGAAGGGGCCTAGCGGCCCTTGTTGATGCAGTCGGCTAATAGACTTGAACCAGCTGCCTACTTCAAATTTTATTGAAAACACTGCACGATATTAGTTTGACTACACTTTTACATGGCATGTACTGAACTTTTATTTTCAGCGAAGTCACTTCAGCAGCTACATGTACTACCTCAAGCAAGGTAAGCCTGATTGTCGTCAGAGATAAACCAACAACTATACCCCACAATATTTATAATACCATCATCATCATCATAACAATAAAGAACAATAAATTTCAAAAACACATGATTCCAGTGTTGATAATCTGGGCACTTTTATTCAATCAATCGTTAGGTTTTCACGAAATACTTTCCCTGGGTATGTCTCTTTCTAAACAGGCTTGCCAGTAACAAATATTATTATGTTGCCATGAAACAAGCACATCATCATTTCCTTCATGGATTTGGACTAATCTCTGACTTTATGCAGGAGCCATGGATGGTATTGAATGAAGTGTTCCCAGTGCACGACTTAGAGCAGTGCAAACAAGCGTGAGAGTCCTCTTGAGGGGATATGAGCGAGGCAGTGGCTAAGCTGGGTGGCTGGATCGATGAAGGTATTGATAGCAAAAAGCCCCAAGATTTCTTTCAAATTAGATATGATAAAATTAACAAATTTATTAACAAATTCTCAGAACATACATTGGATAGATTCATCTAAATCATTGTTTAACATATCCGCAACGGAAACAATTGTATACCTGGACGGTTGCAACCTTGAAACTCCAAACTTTGTGCTTTTTCATATGCCTAAACGTAAGAAGCTGTAACTAGTTACCATTGGGAATGAAACTCCGTATAGTGGTTGACTTGTAACACACTGTAGGTTTTTTTAATTTACCTAGATAGGGACCACACAGTGACTCGGTCAGTTAGAAATGGTGTTTTTGCCAAACTCTTTAGGGGAAAATGAAATTGGGAGAAAGCTTTAGGAATATTTCTCATATGTTCTCCTCTTTTCACTTTCAGATAGCCTAGAAGGTGACAAAGAGCAACCTATCATTGCAGGGTTTTCGGAGGAGAAGCAAAATGGTTATTACAAAATGTTTACTTTAATTTTTTTTCTAATCTGTGACTCTAGAAGTACATGTTGCAGTAGCAACACCCTTTTTCCAATAGGGTCAGTAGAGATTCTGAGGGGGAGGGATAACCAGGCATTTTAGTAGAAAATGTTTTTTGGGCGGGGGACGGAGGGGGTGGAAGATTGGTACCAAAAGAACCTCCATGGGTGGAGCATGGATCCTTTCTACAAAAACTGGATGGGTAAAAAAAAACATGGGTTGAGCCAAGAGCAGACAGTAGTTGAAACATTTCTATTTCTTGTTGTACAGGACCTGAACAGGAAACCATATGCAGCACAGATATAAGTGCAGCTGAGATCTTCAATTCTTATTGCGACGAAGTGGTTTCCCACCAAAGCAGCACTCAGTTTATTTCAGTAAACAGGATGCAAATATCACTGCTCATGCAGCTGATGCGCATTTATAAAGACCCAAGACTAGATCTGACTAAACTTCTTCATGTGAACTTTGTCGGTGAACATGGAGCTGATGTTGGTGGACCAACAAAAGAATATTTATATCGAGGCATGACTCTACGAAACGCTAACTCTGCTTGAAGTCGCACTAGTTTGCTGAAGAATGCGCAATAAAGCTAAACACATTAATTGGATGAATTTGGCCACACATGTGGCGTGTTTAATTTGATCCAGGACACTTAATTGTGGTTTACAGGATTACCATTGTTCAGCAAAGGTGGGGCGAAAAAGACGCGCCCACGTTACTAAATGTACGCAATTAATCCGATGTCTGGTGACTGGGGATGGGGGGAGCGGGAAAATGTTTTCTTCGCGAGATACCAACGGTACGAGGGCCAAGGGAAGAAGGGCGAATTGCTCCAGAGAAATATCTTTTATCCTCTAGGGAACGCCCCCCTTTATTTCCAGTGGTGATACTTGACACATACCAGGCTTACGGATTAATGCTTGACCGTCATGGCTCGACATAAATAACATTATGCGTGCACAGAATGTTTGGTTTTATATCGAGGCATGACTCTACGAAACGCTAACTCTGCTTGAAGTCGCACTAGTTTGCTGAAGAATGCGCAATAAAGCTAAACACATTAATTGGATGAATTTGGCCACACATGTGGCGTGTTTAATTTGATCCAGGACACTTAATTGTGGTTTACAGGATTACCATTGTTCAGCAAAGGTGGGGCGAAAAAGACGCCACATGCCACCGATTGTGGCAGCCCCACCAAGCACAAGCAGAGTTAGCGTGGCGAAAGAAGTCGGATAACACGAGAATTATGAGAATTATGCTGTGGCTAATAATATATAGAAATTGCTAGCGACAGGCCTGTGTAGTCTTAACAGGCAAGCGTAAAACCGCAGCCCTTGCCTGACCGGCTTCAATAAAAAATCTAAGAGCACGTGCAACGAATTAAGAAACCAAAAAAGTTAAGTACTTAAGGACCTAAGGGAGTTAGTAAAGCCGCAGCCCCCGCCTGACCGATGGCACCGTCAGCCGAGGGCTTGGACAAAGTAAACATCGAGATTTAAAGGGTGACATAAGGATGAACGGAGGAAAGTGAAGTCGCAGCTCCTGTCTGACCGACTTCAGTAAACCTCCAGTTATGAAATATTACAAATGAGAAAAGCAATATTATAGCAAGTCCTTTATAGGTTTCGATGTACTTGGAGAACTGGTTATATACGGCAAAGTTAAAAAGTGGGCCGCAAAGTAGCAGCCCCTGACTGTCCTACTTTAGTGGCTACACGGGAAAGGACAGCAACATAGCAGCCCTTGTCTGACCTACGGAGCTGTCAGGACGTACGAAATACAGGAGAAAGACTTTCAAACTTAAGTCAATTGGCATTGATACTTTCAGATCTAAGGTAAACCTTAAAGGCGTCGGATTTCCATCGGCCAAGAGCCCTAATTTGCGCATCAGAAAAACCCTTGTCGGCAGCGTGACACGCGCCCCCGATGCGAAAACTGTGGTTTTTGTATCGACTAAGGTCTAAACCGCAATATTGGAGACAACGCTGAAGCTCGGTATTAAATTGATAGACAGTAATAGGTGTCTGATCCGAATTACAAAAAAGAGGGCCAGGTCGAGTACCTCGCACCTCGCAGTACTTAAGAAGGCTTTTAACGGGGCAAAAGATGACAGAATCATCCCGAGTAATTAGGATATCAAATGGCCGGTGGTCAGGATTATGTTTATAATCAGTGATAGTGATCTTAGCCGTGCATGGGTCGCCATCACGCAATAAAATTTGCAGATCTCGGTATTGGACAACTGAACACGCAAAACGGGTGCTCTTGGTCGAAAGTTCGCCAATTCGGAAAAGTCCATAAAAGCAGTAAGAAACATGGCTGAAAATAGAGTGCGTTGAAAAGCCGAAGAGTTAGTGTATTCGAGGGACCGGACGAGCTCATGCAACACTGGTCTTGTGATGGGCAAACGAATATCTGAATGTCGTTGACGACTTAAGGCTGTCAATAATTTTTGTATCAAAAGCGATTTGGTTGGATCACAAAATCCTCCGAGTTTGTGAGCGTAAGAAATGGCAGAAAGATGTAAAGTTATCGTAGAATAAGCCAATTTTCGGAAAGAAAGATATGAAATATAAAGGGGAAGACAGACAGGAGATAATGGCAACGTGGGGTTAGGGGACCCGTAAAATTGAGCATAAAATTGACGAAAGACGGCCCACGCGCGTTGATACGATCTCTGGGATCCTTTAGTTAATGCTGAGCTCAACAAGCCACTCAAGTTAGAGACCAACTCTTGGGCAGTAGGTTGTCGGGCACTGTGGTTGGATTCTGGTCTACATCCGGTGAGAGTTCCTTGAACTTTGCTACCTGACAACGTGAAATGTAATCGGCGCGAGTATTGTAAAACCCGGAATGTGTTTTGCGTGAAATAATACATTGTGTCTGAGGCAACTTAGCACTAAATCCCTGATCAACACCATAATACTCCGATGTTTGGACGTCTGCTTATTGATAATGTCAACAACGGCAGCGTTATCAGTAAAGAATATTACACACTTATCAGCCATTAAATGTCCCCAAATGTGTATCGCGAGGACAATAGGAAATAACTCTAAAACTGCAATGTTATAAGATTTCCAAGTAACCGGCCATTCGCCGCCGAACCAGTGCTTACCAAAGACAGCCCCGAAGCCTATTGAGCCCGCTGCATCGGTATAAAGCTCAAGGGTATGCGACGTTTCCCATGTATCTTCGAGGAAAAATGATTTACCGTTGAACTCGTCTAAAAACCGCATCCACAAAAGGAGATCCTGTTTCGAGCCTTTACATAAACGAATATGGTGGTGTGGCTGTCGGACGCCCTTGGTAAGATCGATCAGGCGACGAAGAAAAGCACGGCCCGGGACAATAACTTGACAAGTGAAGTTTAGTAAGCCTATTAAAGATTGAAGTTCTTTTAGCTTCACTGTGCGACGTTTATAAAAATTGTGCAAGAGCATGCGGCATTTTTGAAGCTTTTTATCAGGTAGACGCGCTTCTCTTCTCACCGAATCAAGGGTAATGCCTGCAAATTGCAATACTGTGTCAGGGCCTACGGTTTTTTCCGGAGCAAGAGGTACTCCTAGATGATGGCATAAAGAAATAAACTTGCCCAAGTCGGCCTCGCACCGTTCTTTGGTTTTAGCAAGAAACAAAAAATCGTCTAATATGTGCAAAACAGATGAGGCACCCAGGTGATGAATAGACAACCACTCCAATGCGGTACTAAAAGCTTCAAAAATGTTGCATGAAGAAGAAAGACCCATGGGGAGGCACCGGTCAAAGTAATACAAGTTATCGAACTTCATACCTAGCAAGGAATAGTCGGCAGGATGAATTGGTATAATACGAAAAGCCGACTTGATGTCGGTTTTAGCCAAAAAACAACCTTCCCCGATGGCTTTAATGGCTGTGATCGCATCACTAACGGATGCGTATTTGACAGAGGAACAATAGTCAGGAATAGCATCATTAACCGAATTTCCTTTGGGATAGGATAAATGATGAATCAAACGAAATTCAGACGGGTCTTTCTTGGGTACAACGCCCAAGGGAGACGTACGAAAGTTCGTAAAAGGGGGAGTTTTAAAAGGACCCACAATTCGGCCTGCGTCGCATTCCTTGCGCAATTTCATTCTAGCAATTTCCGGTTGGGCGAGGACACTTTTGAGATTAGGAGATTGAAAAGGAAGCCGATCACCAACAAAATTAACACGAAAGCCACAACGGAAACCATCGACAAGAAAATGCTTTTTGTTTTGCTCATAACAGTGTAAGAGGCATTCAAGCCTGTCCACCCTTACGGGGGTTACTGGCGGGCTGTGAAGGGCCTGATACTTGAGTAGAGTTTCCTTTTGGTTTAACTCCACTATACCGCTGTTGAGGGCTTTGTATTGAGCATTGAATTGCTGGGTGCTTTGCTCCACATTTATAGCAAACGTGTTCGAACTGACACCCTTGGCAGTGTTTTCCGGCGTGAAATGTCCAACACGTGCCTCGTGGGAAAAAATTCGAACGAAAACGCTGGCGTGTCGAGGTTTGGGGCTTGTTGGGGATCGACTGTGATTTCCGAAAATTAGCTGAGGCCCTCAACCAAAGTTCCCAATGTATTTGATCCCATGGATATTTATCGGGTGCAGATTGCCTCAGATAACGAAATTGTTCGTCATACCAGAGCCAATCCCCGTTCGACAAAGCAATGTCACGGACTACCTCGCAATACTTCATCAACTGCGGGGTTTCACTCTGGTATCGCTCAGTATAGACCGAGACAAAAATGTTAAACGCCGAAACCCACTGTTGTATGTTGGAAACCTTTTTTGTGGCGTGATACGGCTCAAGGGTCAGCCGCGGCTGCTTTGATAGCCCAGAGGAGGGGGTCATCGATAACGCATACTTATCGATTTGAGGGGTGGAGGCTAATAAGGCCCCAAATTCCACATATTCGTTAGCCCAGATTTTAGCTTTAATTTTGGAACCCACCCGGGAACTAAGATTTACTGACACGCTAGTAAAGATTTGTTTAGGTTGCACATTGTCGGGACCCAGAAGCAGAGAATCATTTCTTGTACCTGCACCGGTGAGGCTACTGACATGGCTGCTCACAGCTGAAGTGACGCTATCTGAAGACAGGTCGGCTTGAGACTGGCCTGCTAATGTGGTTTCAATCGACGTACTGTCCGCAAACGTGTTTTGTCTCAAGATCTCGGTGAGACTGTCCTTAGATAATGCTGTTTTCACCGCTTCCGAGATGGCCGTCGATATGGTAGCGGAGAGAGCGTTTACGTCCAAGGAGACCAAACCGGGGTTGTTATTAGTTTGTTCAGGGAGAGGTGGGACCGTTGCAGTCAGCTCTGATGTCCGCACTCGCTTAGAACGTGTTTGGCGGCCTATCCTTGATGGCTGTGCCGGACGCTTCCTAGGAAGCATGACTTATCGAT
>NC_090888.1:71029047-71039047 GCF_036669925.1 Montipora capricornis | reverse complement strand
ATATTCGGTTAATCGAGATCAACATTTCTAAAATACAAAACCATGAAGTGAGAGGTAAAACCTACCCATTTGAGATGTATGAAGAACGATTACTTCGACGCCCAAATATGTCAATAATTCTTTGCATGTCATTCTGCATTGTCTTGTTTGCATACTCTCTTTCAATGTTAATAACGGCGATAGTGCTAAGTCGGTCTTGTCCCATTGTAGATCTTAAAAATGTCTTGATGCGGCAAAGGGCGGTGAAACACCTTTCAGCAGAGCACGAGGTTGCAGGAATTGTGGCCAGGATGGAGGCAACTTTATATAGAACAGGTAAAATGTCATGGAGACCATTTTGATGTATGGTCTTTACCATCACGGCTACGTTTTTTCTCTGGCATAGGTTCCCGCAGTCGTAGTTTTCAAAGATTGACTTCTCACTTGATAGCATTCCGCTATCCACGCCATAGAAATTTGATAGAGTTTGGATGTTGTTGATGCTTAGAGAACGGCTGAATACGATTTCGCCCAATGCGCACAAAACCTCCTGGTCATTGCCCTCAAACCTTGATTGAAATTCCTGACGACTTTGTCAATACTTGTGTAATAAACTGTGATACGAAAGTGGTCTTTTGCCGTCTGTTGTGAGCTGTCGTTCGCTGCAGCAGGTGTCTCACCAGTAAGGCTCTGAAGTCGGCGTGATGGTCTGGTTCGAGGCACCTTGGCATCTCTGAAGGTAAATTGCGTACCCTCGATCCTATTTTGATTTTTTGCGCTATAACATCAGCATGTGACCACATCAGAGTAAAGCTCTCTTCATTGCGACAATTGCTCAGTGTCTTAACAACAGCATCAGCAGTCTTCTTGGCAGTGATGACATCTATCTGTTCTCCCTGTAGATATCTACTCAAATTATCAGTGTTGAATAAGATGAGCTTCAAAACCATCAAGCCATAAACGAATTCAAAGTCACAAATTGAATTTTCTGGGAAGATTGAATTTTATGACTACTGTGTGATTTAACATTTCGCCAGCAACATGTTGGTACTTTCCCATGAATGCAAGCATATTCAGTGTGCACCTGGGTTTTTATTTGAGGACGTTTTAGTACAAGTGAGTTGCCCTTTTGATCAAGAAATTAACTTGATATTGCCTTATCTAAATTGGTTGAATTTATTGTTCCTTTGCAGGAGAAGATTTCCAGGGATGTGCTCATCCTGCACAACTACTCAATTTACTCTGCCCCCTAAGAGGCAAAAGATGACTGGATATGTTCCAGCCAAAGCATCTTTTACGCCCAAGGAGACCTGGACGCACGACTTCTGTGTCTTGGCAAGACAAGATGAAAATGTTACTCCCTCAAGGCCCAGGGTTCATAAACTTTTAGATGCTGGTCTTGGAAAGGCACGACTTTCAGTTCAAAAGAATGCAAGCCACAAAGAACTAAGTACAGCTCTGGAAAATCATTTTCCTAAAGTAGCTGGGGGTTCGAATTTCTCTGTGCTGATGGAGGAGGAGGTGGACAGAGACAATTGTCTCTACTCTATCCTGGAGCCTTCGGGTATACAGTGCCACATTTGCGGGAGCGCTTTGGTCAGGCTGTGGCCTACATCCGCCCTCTCCAGACAGATTTAGACGAGAGTCCTTTGAAGCAAGAGGTGAGTGACACTTATGCAGTCAATAGCCGTTACTCATAGTTGCACCACAGAAAATGGTGTTCTTGTTTCACGTTTGACTAAGGGACCAGTGTAATTAACTTATTTGTTAATATGGGTTTTTTTTCTTTGCAAAAACTGACCATGAAATGTACACTAAATGAAAATAAAATTTAACGTCTTTTTGCAGGTTGGACTTACCCCAAAGGAAGATTGTGTGAATTGTGGACTCTGTATTCCCATGGCAATGGTTAGAAACCACCAACAGGAATGCCGAGGTGGAACCCCTCAAGGTAAATGTTTTGAAAATCATCTTGCATCCTGGATATAGTAATATTAAGGTGGGATAATAACCAGAAATGTATGGATACACCTATAGCTTGAACATATCATAAGGTTATACATTTCTATTGTTTACTGGGGTGTTTATGACAGTGCTGCATGTATTTTAACAGTTTACTTAGAGTTATATTTTTTCCCAAGTAGTTTAACATTTAACAGTTGCTGCTTTGCACATAACATGGTTTTTGCATTCAAGATGGAAAATAACAGTTACACAATGCTGTTGTAAGTTACATGTAACAAAATGTAATGTAGTACAGAGTTCAAAAGTCAACAGAGTTTTTGTTTTTCACAGGTAAAGTTGACAGAGATGATGGACCAAACGTAAGTGCGTTTGTCAGCTTTTTTGGATACCCTCTGTGAGCTTTACAATGAGCCATGCGTTATTTTAATGCAGTTTATAGCCAAGAGGATATGAGAATGCAATTGTGATTTTTATGATAATATATTTTTGGAATGTGCTAAATTTCTAAAAGATCTATTGTACTTGTAGGTTGCAGATTTTCAGGAATGCGAAGCCAAAGTGCAACAGCAACATGCACCAGGGTAAATGCTGTGAACAAAACAAAATTGTGTTAAAAAATGCTCTTGCTGTAAGGTTCCATTTCAGAATGGCTGTATAAAATTGTATGAGAAACAACGTCATCTTCATTAACTGCAAACCAAAAAAAATACGTGTTCGTAAATTTGTCAAACCCGCAAACTACTTGGTCCTGTGAATGTGTAGTGTCAATAGTCAAAATGAACATCTCCAATGCAAGTGCATCGCTGCAAACCAAAACTCACCTTTATTTCAAACAGAACCCTTGATTCTAATAATTTTATAAGACGTTTAATGTACAATGCCTACCAGGAGAAATGTGTAAAATATAACACATGTAGCCATCCTGCTTTGATAGGCAGCACTGACAATTTATTAGACACAAAATAAGAACTGGATGCAGCTGATGTGCATAATACACTTGGCTACTCAAGATCAGGGGTTTCAATAAGCACTGACGGCTAACAAAAAGCATCGGCTACTTTGCTCAGAAAAGTCGGCTACTTTTCCCCCTAAATTGAATCAATTGAAGGATTCCTTCCAACCTAAAGTAAAATTCATTTTTGATTTTCTTAAATGTGCTTTTTTTAGCCTCAATTTCAAAAAGAATGTCAGATTTGATACTGCCGTCTTCGAGCTACAGTGAACAGCATTTTTGTCTAGACCAACCGTCGCGTTTTTTTTACGTAATTCAATTACGTTTAGTTACGTCCGCAAACATATCAAGACGCTTTATGCAAAACAGGTTGTTATTGAGTAATCGTCGCATCAAGACTTGTTTTCCACTAAAACAGTAAATATTTCGTTCAGTTTCACTGGTTAAGGCTTTTCGTTCATTCAGATTAAAATGGCATATTCTTACCGTTCGACGGGACTGATTTCTCATGTTGACCTAACAAAATTATCGTGGTTGGTCTAGGCAAACCGAAATGTCTCAATTCGCGCTTGTAAAAACGCGCGAAAAAGTTTGCCGATCACGGCAGCTTGAAATTGGTAGTAATGATGACATGAAGTTGTCGAAATGTCATATAAATTTTAAATCGTTAATTTTCCTTTGGAAAAGGTTTCACAAATCTTTCTTGGCTGGAAAGTATCAAAAGAATGCGCGTACATGTAACTGCACACGTCGCTGTTGATAAGAAATTTTCCTTTATCTTTGTACTCAATTTGTTGCCCAGATTTCAAAATTTTCTGGAGGAGCATGGCCCCAGACCGCCCTAAAAGAAGGGGCCTAGCGGCCCTTGTTGATGCAGTCGGCTAATAGACTTGAACCAGCTGCCTACTTCAAATTTTATTGAAAACACTGCACGATATTAGTTTGACTACACTTTTACATGGCATGTACTGAACTTTTATTTTCAGCGAAGTCACTTCAGCAGCTACATGTACTACCTCAAGCAAGGTAAGCCTGATTGTCGTCAGAGATAAACCAACAACTATACCCCATAATATTTATAATACCATCATCATCATCATAACAATAAAGAACAATAAATTTCAAAAACACATGATTCCAGTGTTGATAATCTGGGCACTTTTATTCAATCAATCGTTAGGTTTTCACGAAATACTTTCCCTGGGTATGTCTCTTTCTAAACAGGCTTGCCAGTAACAAATATTATTATGTTGCCATGAAACAAGCACATCATCATTTCCTTCATGGATTTGGACTAATCTCTGACTTTATGCAGGAGCCATGGATGGTATTGAATGAAGTGTTCCCAGTGCACGACTTAGAGCAGTGCAAACAAGCGTGAGAGTCCTCTTGAGGGGATATGAGCGAGGCAGTGGCTAAGCTGGGTGGCTGGATCGATGAAGGTATTGATAGCAAAAAGCCCCAAGATTTCTTTCAAATTAGATATGATAAAATTAACAAATTTATTAACAAATTCTCAGAACATACATTGGATAGATTCATCTAAATCATTGTTTAACATATTCGCAACGGAAACAATTGTATACCTGGACGGTTGCAACCTTGAAACTCCAAACTTTGTGCTTTTTCATATGCCTAAACGTAAGAAGCTGTAACTAGTTACCATTGGGAATGAAACTCCGTATAGTGGTTGACTTGTAACACACTGTAGGTTTTTTTAATTTACCTAGATAGGGACCACACAGTGACTCGGTCAGTTAGAAATGGTGTTTTTGCCAAACTCTTTAGGGGAAAATGAAATTGGGAGAAAGCTTTAGGAATATTTCTCATATGTTCTCCTCTTTTCACTTTCAGATAGCCTAGAAGGTGACAAAGAGCAACCTATCATTGCAGGGTTTTCGGAGGAGAAGCAAAATGGTTATTACAAAATGTTTACTTTAATTTTTTTTCTAATCTGTGACTCTAGAAGTACATGTTGCAGTAGCAACACCCTTTTTCCAATAGGGTCAGTAGAGATTCTGAGGGGGAGGGATAACCAGGCATTTTAGTAGAAAATGTTTTTTTGGGCGGGGGAAGGAGGGGGTGGAAGATTGGTACCAAAAGAACCTCCATGGGTGGAGCATGGATCCTTTCTACAAAAACTGGATGGGTAAAAAAAAACATGGGTTGAGCCAAGAGCAGACAGTAGTTGAAACATTTCTATTTCTTGTTGTACAGGACCTGAACAGGAAACCATATGCAGCACAGATATAAGTGCAGCTGAGATCTTCAATTCTTATTGCGACGAAGTGGTTTCCCACCAAAGCAGCACTCAGTTTATTTCAGTAAACAGGATGCAAATATCACTGCTCATGCAGCTGATGCGCATTTATAAAGACCCAAGACTAGATCTGACTAAACTTCTTCATGTGAACTTTGTCGGTGAACATGGAGCTGATGTTGGTGGACCAACAAAAGAATATTTATATCGAGGCATGACTCTACGAAACGCTAACTCTGCTTGAAGTCGCACTAGTTTGCTGAAGAATGCGCAATAAAGCTAAACACATTAATTGGATGAATTTGGCCACACATGTGGCGTGTTTAATTTGATCCAGGACACTTAATTGTGGTTTACAGGATTACCATTGTTCAGCAAAGGTGGGGCGAAAAAGACGCGCCCACGTTACTAAATGTACGCAATTAATCCGATGTCTGGTGACTGGGGATGGGGGGAGCGGGAAAATGTTTTCTTCGCGAGATACCAACGGTACGAGGGCCAAGGGAAGAAGGGCGAATTGCTCCAGAGAAATATCTTTTATCCTCTAGGGAACGCCCCCCTTTATTTCCAGTGGTGATACTTGACACATACCAGGCTTACGGATTAATGCTTGACCGTCATGGCTCGACATAAATAACATTATGCGTGCACAGAATGTTTGGTTTTATATCGAGGCATGACTCTACGAAACGCTAACTCTGCTTGAAGTCGCACTAGTTTGCTGAAGAATGCGCAATAAAGCTAAACACATTAATTGGATGAATTTGGCCACACATGTGGCGTGTTTAATTTGATCCAGGACACTTAATTGTGGTTTACAGGATTACCATTGTTCAGCAAAGGTGGGGCGAAAAAGACGCGCCCACGTTACTAAATGTACGCAATTAATCCGATGTCTGGTGACTGGGGATGGGGGGAGCGGGAAAATGTTTTCTTCGCGAGATACCAACGGTACGAGGGCCAAGGGAAGAAGGGCGAATTGCTCCAGAGAAATATCTTTTATCCTCTAGGGAACGCCCCCCTTTATTTCCAGTGGTGATACTTGACACATACCAGGCTTACGGATTAATGCTTGACCGTCATGGCTCGACATAAATAACATTATGCGTGCACAGAATGTTTGGTTTTATATCGAGGCATGACTCTACGAAACGCTAACTCTGCTTGAAGTCGCACTAGTTTGCTGAAGAATGCGCAATAAAGCTAAACACATTAATTGGATGAATTTGGCCACACATGTGGCGTGTTTAATTTGATCCAGGACACTTAATTGTGGTTTACAGGATTACCATTGTTCAGCAAAGGTGGGGCGAAAAAGACGCCACATGCCACCGATTGTGGCAGCCCCACCAAGCACAAGCAGAGTTAGCGTGGCGAAAGAAGTCGGATAACACGAGAATTATGAGAATTATGCTGTGGCTAATAATATATAGAAATTGCTAGCGACAGGCCTGTGTAGTCTTAACAGGCAAGCGTAAAACCGCAGCCCTTGCCTGACCGGCTTCAATAAAAAATCTAAGAGCACGTGCAACGAATTAAGAAACCAAAAAAGTTAAGTACTTAAGGACCTAAGGGAGTTAGTAAAGCCGCAGCCCCCGCCTGACCGATGGCACCGTCAGCCGAGGGCTTGGACAAAGTAAACATCGAGATTTAAAGGGTGACATAAGGATGAACGGAGGAAAGTGAAGTCGCAGCTCCTGTCTGACCGACTTCAGTAAACCTCCAGTTATGAAATATTACAAATGAGAAAAGCAATATTATAGCAAGTCCTTTATAGGTTTCGATGTACTTGGAGAACTGGTTATATACGGCAAAGTTAAAAAGTGGGCCGCAAAGTAGCAGCCCCTGACTGTCCTACTTTAGTGGCTACACGGGAAAGGACAGCAACATAGCAGCCCTTGTCTGACCTACGGAGCTGTCAGGACGTACGAAATACAGGAGAAAGACTTTCAAACTTAAGTCAATTGGCATTGATACTTTCAGATCTAAGGTAAACCTTAAAGGCGTCGGATTTCCATCGGCCAAGAGCCCTAATTTGCGCATCAGAAAAACCCTTGTCGGCAGCGTGACACGCGCCCCCGATGCGAAAACTGTGGTTTTTGTATCGACTAAGGTCTAAACCGCAATATTGGAGACAACGCTGAAGCTCGGTATTAAATTGATAGACAGTAATAGGTGTCTGATCCGAATTACAAAAAAGAGGGCCAGGTCGAGTACCTCGCACCTCGCAGTACTTAAGAAGGCTTTTAACGGGGCAAAAGATGACAGAATCATCCCGAGTAATTAGGATATCAAATGGCCGGTGGTCAGGATTATGTTTATAATCAGTGATAGTGATCTTAGCCGTGCATGGGTCGCCATCACGCAATAAAATTTGCAGATCTCGGTATTGGACAACTGAACACGCAAAACGGGTGCTCTTGGTCGAAAGTTCGCCAATTCGGAAAAGTCCATAAAAAGCAGTAAGAAACATGGCTGAAAATAGAGTGCGTTGAAAAGCCGAAGAGTTAGTGTATTCGAGGGACCGGACGAGCTCATGCAACACTGGTCTTGTGATGGGCAAACGAATATCTGAATGTCGTTGACGACTTAAGGCTGTCAATAATTTTTGTATCAAAAGCGATTTGGTTGGATCACAAAATCCTCCGAGTTTGTGAGCGTAAGAAATGGCAGAAAGATGTAAAGTTATCGTAGAATAAGCCAATTTTCGGAAAGAAAGATATGAAATATAAAGGGGAAGACAGACAGGAGATAATGGCAACGTGGGGTTAGGGGACCCGTAAAATTGAGCATAAAATTGACGAAAGACGGCCCACGCGCGTTGATACGATCTCTGGGATCCTTTAGTTAATGCTGAGCTCAACAAGCCACTCAAGTTAGAGACCAACTCTTGGGCAGTAGGTTGTCGGGCACTGTGGTTGGATTCTGGTCTACATCCGGTGAGAGTTCCTTGAACTTTGCTACCTGACAACGTGAAATGTAATCGGCGCGAGTATTGTAAAACCCGGAATGTGTTTTGCGTGAAATAATACATTGTGTCTGAGGCAACTTAGCACTAAATCCCTGATCAACACCATAATACTCCGATGTTTGGACGTCTGCTTATTGATAATGTCAACAACGGCAGCGTTATCAGTAAAGAATATTACACACTTATCAGCCATTAAATGTCCCCAAATGTGTATCGCGAGGACAATAGGAAATAACTCTAAAACTGCAATGTTATAAGATTTCCAAGTAACCGGCCATTCGCCGCCGAACCAGTGCTTACCAAAGACAGCCCCGAAGCCTATTGAGCCCGCTGCATCGGTATAAAGCTCAAGGGTATGCGACGTTTCCCATGTATCTTCGAGGAAAAATGATTTACCGTTGAACTCGTCTAAAAACCGCATCCACAAAAGGAGATCCTGTTTCGAGCCTTTACATAAACGAATATGGTGGTGTGGCTGTCGGACGCCCTTGGTAAGATCGATCAGGCGACGAAGAAAAGCACGGCCCGGGACAATAACTTGACAAGTGAAGTTTAGTAAGCCTATTAAAGATTGAAGTTCTTTTAGCTTCACTGTGCGACGTTTATAAAAATTGTGCAAGAGCATGCGGCATTTTTGAAGCTTTTTATCAGGTAGACGCGCTTCTCTTCTCACCGAATCAAGGGTAATGCCTGCAAATTGCAATACTGTGTCAGGGCCTACGGTTTTTTCCGGAGCAAGAGGTACTCCTAGATGATGGCATAAAGAAATAAACTTGCCCAAGTCGGCCTCGCACCGTTCTTTGGTTTTAGCAAGAAACAAAAAATCGTCTAATATGTGCAAAACAGATGAGGCACCCAGGTGATGAATAGACAACCACTCCAATGCGGTACTAAAAGCTTCAAAAATGTTGCATGAAGAAGAAAGACCCATGGGGAGGCACCGGTCAAAGTAATACAAGTTATCGAACTTCATACCTAGCAAGGAATAGTCGGCAGGATGAATTGGTATAATACGAAAAGCCGACTTGATGTCGGTTTTAGCCAAAAAACAACCTTCCCCGATGGCTTTAATGGCTGTGATCGCATCACTAACGGATGCGTATTTGACAGAGGAACAATAGTCAGGAATAGCATCATTAACCGAATTTCCTTTGGGATAGGATAAATGATGAATCAAACGAAATTCAGACGGGTCTTTCTTGGGTACAACGCCCAAGGGAGACGTACGAAAGTTCGTAAAAGGGGGAGTTTTAAAAGGACCCACAATTCGGCCTGCGTCGCATTCCTTGCGCAATTTCATTCTAGCAATTTCCGGTTGGGCGAGGACACTTTTGAGATTAGGAGATTGAAAAGGAAGCCGATCACCAACAAAATTAACACGAAAGCCACAACGGAAACCATCGACAAGAAAATGCTTTTTGTTTTGCTCATAACAGTGTAAGAGGCATTCAAGCCTGTCCACCCTTACGGGGGTTACTGGCGGGCTGTGAAGGGCCTGATACTTGAGTAGAGTTTCCTTTTGGTTTAACTCCACTATACCGCTGTTGAGGGCTTTGTATTGAGCATTGAATTGCTGGGTGCTTTGCTCCACATTTATAGCAAACGTGTTCGAACTGACACCCTTGGCAGTGTTTTCCGGCGTGAAATGTCCAACACGTGCCTCGTGGGAAAAAATTCGAACGAAAACGCTGGCGTGTCGAGGTTTGGGGCTTGTTGGGGATCGACTGTGATTTCCGAAAATTAGCTGAGGCCCTCAACCAAAGTTCCCAATGTATTTGATCCCATGGATATTTATCGGGTGCAGATTGCCTCAGATAACGAAATTGTTCGTCATACCAGAGCCAATCCCCGTTCGACAAAGCAATGTCACGGA
>NC_090888.1:71009047-71024047 GCF_036669925.1 Montipora capricornis | reverse complement strand
ACGCAATTCTCTATTTTCGAATTTCCCATAATACACTTTGTTTGCCCCCCAAATTTTGCATAAACTATTATTTTCAAATGCTCTTGGGGACACTGCATTTTTCCAAGAGAATTTGAAAACAATGGTTTATGCAAAATTTGGGGGTCAGACAGTGTGTATTATGGGGAATTCGAAAATAGAGAATAGCTGATCCACACACAACTCTATCATGTATGTGATGACGTATTTCATGGTCAATTTCAGTACAAATTTCACTTACAAACTGGTGTCAATTTCGTTTTTACCTTAACAGCAACCAGAATGATGCGCGCGCATCGCACAATAGCATATTTTGTGTTTCCCTACAATATTCAACCAATAACGTTAGCCGATGAGCACACAAGAATTTCTGCAGTTAAGGTAAAAAGTGGCATTAACAATGAAATACTTATCATTGAGAGGAGATTCTTTCTCTCACAAATTGGCGAGCATTTAAATACACATTAATTCCATAACTATCATCATCCTGCAGTGGGCTTACCACTGTACTTAAATCTTGGAAGTCACTCGCTGATAGCAGAGGTGGAACATCTGGGATGATCCTCGGCGTGCGGGAAAAATTTTGTTGGGGGGGACTGAACATAATTTGCCCGAATGAAACTTGTTGGTCACAGATGCACAAGATGATTCTTTCATGACGTAAAGTTTTCATCGCCATACCGTGAGAGCACGGGCGTTCAAAATAGTTCAGATATATTCGGTTAATCGAGATCAACATTTCTAAAATACAAAACCATGAAGTGAGAGGTAAAACCTACCCATTTGAGATGTATGAAGAACGATTACTTCGACGCCCAAATATGTCAATAATTCTTTGCATGTCATTCTGCATTGTCTTGTTTGCATACTCTCTTTCAATGTTAATAACGGCGATAGTGCTAAGTCGGTCTTGTCCCATTGTAGATCTTAAAAATGTCTTGATGCGGCAAAGGGCGGTGAAACACCTTTCAGCAGAGCACGAGGTTGCAGGAATTGTGGCCAGGATGGAGGCAACTTTATATAGAACAGGTAAAATGTCATGGAGACCATTTTGATGTATGGTCTTTACCATCACGGCTACGTTTTTTCTCTGGCATAGGTTCCCGCAGTCGTAGTTTTCAAAGATTGACTTCTCACTTGATAGCATTCCGCTATCCACGCCATAGAAATTTGATAGAGTTTGGATGTTGTTGATGCTTAGAGAACGGCTGAATACGATTTCGCCCAATGCGCACAAAACCTCCTGGTCATTGCCCTCAAACCTTGATTGAAATTCCTGACGACTTTGTCAATACTTGTGTAATAAACTGTGATACGAAAGTGGTCTTTTGCCGTCTGTTGTGAGCTGTCGTTCGCTGCAGCAGGTGTCTCACCAGTAAGGCTCTGAAGTCGGCGTGATGGTCTGGTTCGAGGCACCTTGGCATCTCTGAAGGTAAATTGCGTACCCTCGATCCTATTTTGATTTTTTGCGCTATAACATCAGCATGTGACCACATCAGAGTAAAGCTCTCTTCATTGCGACAATTGCTCAGTGTCTTAACAACAGCATCAGCAGTCTTCTTGGCAGTGATGACATCTATCTGTTCTCCCTGTAGATATCTACTCAAATTATCAGTGTTGAATAAGATGAGCTTCAAAACCATCAAGCCATAAACGAATTCAAAGTCACAAATTGAATTTTCTGGGAAGATTGAATTTTATGACTACTGTGTGATTTAACATTTCGCCAGCAACATGTTGGTACTTTCCCATGAATGCAAGCATATTCAGTGTGCACCTGGGTTTTTATTTGAGGACGTTTTAGTACAAGTGAGTTGCCCTTTTGATCAAGAAATTAACTTGATATTGCCTTATCTAAATTGGTTGAATTTATTGTTCCTTTGCAGGAGAAGATTTCCAGGGATGTGCTCATCCTGCACAACTACTCAATTTACTCTGCCCCCTAAGAGGCAAAAGATGACTGGATATGTTCCAGCCAAAGCATCTTTTACGCCCAAGGAGACCTGGACGCACGACTTCTGTGTCTTGGCAAGACAAGATGAAAATGTTACTCCCTCAAGGCCCAGGGTTCATAAACTTTTAGATGCTGGTCTTGGAAAGGCACGACTTTCAGTTCAAAAGAATGCAAGCCACAAAGAACTAAGTACAGCTCTGGAAAATCATTTTCCTAAAGTAGCTGGGGGGTTCGAATTTCTCTGTGCTGATGGAGGAGGAGGTGGACAGAGACAATTGTCTCTACTCTATCCTGGAGCCTTCGGGTATACAGTGCCACATTTGCGGGAGCGCTTTGGTCAGGCTGTGGCCTACATCCGCCCTCTCCAGACAGATTTAGACGAGAGTCCTTTGAAGCAAGAGGTGAGTGACACTTATGCAGTCAATAGCCGTTACTCATAGTTGCACCACAGAAAATGGTGTTCTTGTTTCACGTTTGACTAAGGGACCAGTGTAATTAACTTATTTGTTAATATGGGTTTTTTTTCTTTGCAAAAACTGACCATGAAATGTACACTAAATGAAAATAAAATTTAACGTCTTTTTGCAGGTTGGACTTACCCCAAAGGAAGATTGTGTGAATTGTGGACTCTGTATTCCCATGGCAATGGTTAGAAACCACCAACAGGAATGCCGAGGTGGAACCCCTCAAGGTAAATGTTTTGAAAATCATCTTGCATCCTGGATATAGTAATATTAAGGTGGGATAATAACCAGAAATGTATGGATACACCTATAGCTTGAACATATCATAAGGTTATACATTTCTATTGTTTACTGGGGTGTTTATGACAGTGCTGCATGTATTTTAACAGTTTACTTAGAGTTATATTTTTTCCCAAGTAGTTTAACATTTAACAGTTGCTGCTTTGCACATAACATGGTTTTTGCATTCAAGATGGAAAATAACAGTTACACAATGCTGTTGTAAGTTACATGTAACAAAATGTAATGTAGTACAGAGTTCAAAAGTCAACAGAGTTTTTGTTTTTCACAGGTAAAGTTGACAGAGATGATGGACCAAACGTAAGTGCGTTTGTCAGCTTTTTTGGATACCCTCTGTGAGCTTTACAATGAGCCATGCGTTATTTTAATGCAGTTTATAGCCAAGAGGATATGAGAATGCAATTGTGATTTTTATGATAATATATTTTTGGAATGTGCTAAATTTCTAAAAGATCTATTGTACTTGTAGGTTGCAGATTTTCAGGAATGCGAAGCCAAAGTGCAACAGCAACATGCACCAGGGTAAATGCTGTGAACAAAACAAAATTGTGTTAAAAAATGCTCTTGCTGTAAGGTTCCATTTCAGAATGGCTGTATAAAATTGTATGAGAAACAACGTCATCTTCATTAACTGCAAACCAAAAAAAATACGTGTTCGTAAATTTGTCAAACCCGCAAACTACTTGGTCCTGTGAATGTGTAGTGTCAATAGTCAAAATGAACATCTCCAATGCAAGTGCATCGCTGCAAACCAAAACTCACCTTTATTTCAAACAGAACCCTTGATTCTAATAATTTTATAAGACGTTTAATGTACAATGCCTACCAGGAGAAATGTGTAAAATATAACACATGTAGCCATCCTGCTTTGATAGGCAGCACTGACAATTTATTAGACACAAAATAAGAACTGGATGCAGCTGATGTGCATAATACACTTGGCTACTCAAGATCAGGGGTTTCAATAAGCACTGACGGCTAACAAAAAGCATCGGCTACTTTGCTCAGAAAAGTCGGCTACTTTTCCCCCTAAATTGAATCAATTGAAGGATTCCTTCCAACCTAAAGTAAAATTCATTTTTGATTTTCTTAAATGTGCTTTTTTTTAGCCTCAATTTCAAAAAGAATGTCAGATTTGATACTGCCGTCTTCGAGCTACAGTGAACAGCATTTTTGTCTAGACCAACCGTCGCGTTTTTTTTACGTAATTCAATTACGTTTAGTTACGTCCGCAAACATATCAAGACGCTTTATGCAAAACAGGTTGTTATTGAGTAATCGTCGCATCAAGACTTGTTTTCCACTAAAACAGTAAATATTTCGTTCAGTTTCACTGGTTAAGGCTTTTCGTTCATTCAGATTAAAATGGCATATTCTTACCGTTCGACGGGACTGATTTCTCATGTTGACCTAACAAAATTATCGTGGTTGGTCTAGGCAAACCGAAATGTCTCAATTCGCGCTTGTAAAAACGCGCGAAAAAGTTTGCCGATCACGGCAGCTTGAAATTGGTAGTAATGATGACATGAAGTTGTCGAAATGTCATATAAATTTTAAATCGTTAATTTTCCTTTGGAAAAGGTTTCACAAATCTTTCTTGGCTGGAAAGTATCAAAAGAATGCGCGTACATGTAACTGCACACGTCGCTGTTGATAAGAAATTTTCCTTTATCTTTGTACTCAATTTGTTGCCCAGATTTCAAAATTTTCTGGAGGAGCATGGCCCCAGACCGCCCTAAAAGAAGGGGCCTAGCGGCCCTTGTTGATGCAGTCGGCTAATAGACTTGAACCAGCTGCCTACTTCAAATTTTATTGAAAACACTGCACGATATTAGTTTGACTACACTTTTACATGGCATGTACTGAACTTTTATTTTCAGCGAAGTCACTTCAGCAGCTACATGTACTACCTCAAGCAAGGTAAGCCTGATTGTCGTCAGAGATAAACCAACAACTATACCCCATAATATTTATAATACCATCATCATCATCATAACAATAAAGAACAATAAATTTCAAAAACACATGATTCCAGTGTTGATAATCTGGGCACTTTTATTCAATCAATCGTTAGGTTTTCACGAAATACTTTCCCTGGGTATGTCTCTTTCTAAACAGGCTTGCCAGTAACAAATATTATTATGTTGCCATGAAACAAGCACATCATCATTTCCTTCATGGATTTGGACTAATCTCTGACTTTATGCAGGAGCCATGGATGGTATTGAATGAAGTGTTCCCAGTGCACGACTTAGAGCAGTGCAAACAAGCGTGAGAGTCCTCTTGAGGGGATATGAGCGAGGCAGTGGCTAAGCTGGGTGGCTGGATCGATGAAGGTATTGATAGCAAAAAGCCCCAAGATTTCTTTCAAATTAGATATGATAAAATTAACAAATTTATTAACAAATTCTCAGAACATACATTGGATAGATTCATCTAAATCATTGTTTAACATATTCGCAACGGAAACAATTGTATACCTGGACGGTTGCAACCTTGAAACTCCAAACTTTGTGCTTTTTCATATGCCTAAACGTAAGAAGCTGTAACTAGTTACCATTGGGAATGAAACTCCGTATAGTGGTTGACTTGTAACACACTGTAGGTTTTTTTAATTTACCTAGATAGGGACCACACAGTGACTCGGTCAGTTAGAAATGGTGTTTTTGCCAAACTCTTTAGGGGAAAATGAAATTGGGAGAAAGCTTTAGGAATATTTCTCATATGTTCTCCTCTTTTCACTTTCAGATAGCCTAGAAGGTGACAAAGAGCAACCTATCATTGCAGGGTTTTCGGAGGAGAAGCAAAATGGTTATTACAAAATGTTTACTTTAATTTTTTTTCTAATCTGTGACTCTAGAAGTACATGTTGCAGTAGCAACACCCTTTTTCCAATAGGGTCAGTAGAGATTCTGAGGGGGAGGGATAACCAGGCATTTTAGTAGAAAATGTTTTTTTGGGCGGGGGAAGGAGGGGGTGGAAGATTGGTACCAAAAGAACCTCCATGGGTGGAGCATGGATCCTTTCTACAAAAACTGGATGGGTAAAAAAAAACATGGGTTGAGCCAAGAGCAGACAGTAGTTGAAACATTTCTATTTCTTGTTGTACAGGACCTGAACAGGAAACCATATGCAGCACAGATATAAGTGCAGCTGAGATCTTCAATTCTTATTGCGACGAAGTGGTTTCCCACCAAAGCAGCACTCAGTTTATTTCAGTAAACAGGATGCAAATATCACTGCTCATGCAGCTGATGCGCATTTATAAAGACCCAAGACTAGATCTGACTAAACTTCTTCATGTGAACTTTGTCGGTGAACATGGAGCTGATGTTGGTGGACCAACAAAAGAATATTTATATCGAGGCATGACTCTACGAAACGCTAACTCTGCTTGAAGTCGCACTAGTTTGCTGAAGAATGCGCAATAAAGCTAAACACATTAATTGGATGAATTTGGCCACACATGTGGCGTGTTTAATTTGATCCAGGACACTTAATTGTGGTTTACAGGATTACCATTGTTCAGCAAAGGTGGGGCGAAAAAGACGCCACATGCCACCGATTGTGGCAGCCCCACCAAGCACAAGCAGAGTTAGCGTGGCGAAAGAAGTCGGATAACACGAGAATTATGAGAATTATGCTGTGGCTAATAATATATAGAAATTGCTAGCGACAGGCCTGTGTAGTCTTAACAGGCAAGCGTAAAACCGCAGCCCTTGCCTGACCGGCTTCAATAAAAAATCTAAGAGCACGTGCAACGAATTAAGAAACCAAAAAAGTTAAGTACTTAAGGACCTAAGGGAGTTAGTAAAGCCGCAGCCCCCGCCTGACCGATGGCACCGTCAGCCGAAGGCTTGGACAAAGTAAACATCGAGATTTAAAGGGTGACATAAGGATGAACGGAGGAAAGTGAAGTCGCAGCTCCTGTCTGACCGACTTCAGTAAACCTCCAGTTATGAAATATTACAAATGAGAAAAGCAATATTATAGCAAGTCCTTTATAGGTTTCGATGTACTTGGAGAACTGGTTATATACGGCAAAGTTAAAAAGTGGGCCGCAAAGTAGCAGCCCCTGACTGTCCTACTTTAGTGGCTACACGGGAAAGGACAGCAACATAGCAGCCCTTGTCTGACCTACGGAGCTGTCAGGACGTACGAAATACAGGAGAAAGACTTTCAAACTTAAGTCAATTGGCATTGATACTTTCAGATCTAAGGTAAACCTTAAAGGCGTCGGATTTCCATCGGCCAAGAGCCCTAATTTGCGCATCAGAAAAACCCTTGTCGGCAGCGTGACACGCGCCCCCGATGCGAAAACTGTGGTTTTTGTATCGACTAAGGTCTAAACCGCAATATTGGAGACAACGCTGAAGCTCGGTATTAAATTGATAGACAGTAATAGGTGTCTGATCCGAATTACAAAAAAGAGGGCCAGGTCGAGTACCTCGCACCTCGCAGTACTTAAGAAGGCTTTTAACGGGGCAAAAGATGACAGAATCATCCCGAGTAATTAGGATATCAAATGGCCGGTGGTCAGGATTATGTTTATAATCAGTGATAGTGATCTTAGCCGTGCATGGGTCGCCATCACGCAATAAAATTTGCAGATCTCGGTATTGGACAACTGAACACGCAAAACGGGTGCTCTTGGTCGAAAGTTCGCCAATTCGGAAAAGTCCATAAAAAGCAGTAAGAAACATGGCTGAAAATAGAGTGCGTTGAAAAGCCGAAGAGTTAGTGTATTCGAGGGACCGGACGAGCTCATGCAACACTGGTCTTGTGATGGGCAAACGAATATCTGAATGTCGTTGACGACTTAAGGCTGTCAATAATTTTTGTATCAAAAACGATTTGGTTGGATCACAAAATCCTCCGAGTTTGTGAGCGTAAGAAATGGCAGAAAGATGTAAAGTTATCGTAGAATAAGCCAATTTTCGGAAAGAAAGATATGAAATATAAAGGGGAAGACAGACAGGAGATAATGGCAACGTGGGGTTAGGGGACCCGTAAAATTGAGCATAAAATTGACGAAAGACGGCCCACGCGCGTTGATACGATCTCTGGGATCCTTTAGTTAATGCTGAGCTCAACAAGCCACTCAAGTTAGAGACCAACTCTTGGGCAGTAGGTTGTCGGGCACTGTGGTTGGATTCTGGTCTACATCCGGTGAGAGTTCCTTGAACTTTGCTACCTGACAACGTGAAATGTAATCGGCGCGAGTATTGTAAAACCCGGGAATGTGTTTTGCGTGAAATAATACATTGTGTCTGAGGCAACTTAGCACTAAATTGGAAAATTAAACGAGACTTACCTGTAAGTTGAAGTTTGATTGAGATTCTACCGTAGCATTTGCAGGAATGAGGAGGTCACGTGAGATAGCAAGCATGTGATATCCGAGCTCAGTCTTCAAAGCAGTTTGGTGTGGCTTTGATGGTACAGGAAAAGAGGTCAATGTGAAGAGCACAAGGGCCCAAGGGCGGGTGGGATGTGACCTCCTCATTCCTGCAAATGCTACGGTAGAATCTCAATCAAACTTCAACTTACAGGTAAGTCTCGTTTAATTTTCCAATTCTACCTCGCATTTGCATACAATCAGAGGTCACGTGAGATTTCAAAGCTCAAAGCCACAGCCAAAATGAACAGGCATAAAACAACTGTAACACCATGGCATGTATTTAATGGTACTCCTTACATGACATAAAACCATAGTTGCTCAAGTAAACCAACGAAACAATAAAATTTGGGACAAGTATCAAAACATGCAAAGTTTCAAATGCAGAAAACTAAGTGTTTGACAGGATGGCCTCTGCAAAGCCATTTTCATTTATGATAGGGCGATCATAAAATTTTGCAAAGGTAGAGTCTGAGCGCCACCCAGCAGTGTTCATAATCTCATGGATAGGTACATTTGCGGCTTTAGCGGCCGACGTTGCTGCACCCCTTGTGCTGTGGGGTTTGAACACTGAGGTATTAATTCCTGCATCCTTCATAGTTTGTCGTATCCATCTAGATATTGTGTCCTTAGACGCAGGTCCGTGAGGTTTTGCATAACAAACCAGCAGCTGCTTAGAGTTTCCCCTAAGGGGGGCTGTCCTTTCAATATAAGCTGACAAAAGTTCAACAACACAAAGTCTTTTATCCGCATTATAACTGGTAAAATTGATAGGCAATAAGTGTCTATTCTGACCACCTTTAGCTCTGGTTTGCTTTAAGAGAGAGGACATATGGAATGTATACTTTCCAGGCGTTGCACTCATATCCTCCAAGGATAACTTTTGGAGAGTCTGGGTTCTTTGTGCTGAGAGCAGTGCCATAAGCATGACCAGTTTCTGAGTGAGTTGCTTTAGAGACAAAGTTCCAGTAGTTGGATAAGTTTTCAAATGGTTGAGTACGATCTGTGGGTTCCAAGTCTCAGTATAACGAGGCAGAGCAGGCTTTTGGTTGAATAAACCAGTCATGAACCGCGAAATTAGTGGGTGATCTCCGACTTTTATGCCATCTATTTTGAGGAAACTTGACAATGCACTCCGCGCAGTCGCCACAGCACTGTAACCGACAGTTTTTGACTGAAGAGAAAAGAACTCCAAAACCTGTTGCAAGGTTGGGTTCATTGGACTGGCAGAATTGTTACTGCAAAACTTAACCCACGCTGAAACATATGTCTGATATTGCTTACGGGTCCCTGAACGCCATGATTCCAAAATAGTGTTCAAAGGTTCTCCTGATACACCTTGATCAATTAATGATGACTTGACACAAGACATCCATGAAGTTGCAGTTTGGGGAAGAGAGGGTGAATTTTGTCTGGTTGATGAGGCAATGTTAGAGTCTTCTTGCGCATTTTGATTGTTACTGGAGGAGATTTCATTAACTGAAGCAGGTGTGGGTACCAGAACTGCGTTGGCCAATGTGGGTAAACTAAAATGGCTGTTACTTTGCTCTCTTGAATGAACTGAAGTACTTTGCCGATGAGACTAAATGGAGGAAAACAATAGATTAGGTTATACTTAGACCAATCTATAGTAAAGGCATCAATGGCTACTGCTCCAGGGTCTGGGCCCCAGGCTATATAGCGAGGCGTCTTGTGGTTTAGTCTAGATGCAAACATATCGACTTCAGGCTCACCCAACTTTGATTTCAATTCAGTAAAGGCCGTTTGGTCTAGTGACCATTCAGTGTTACTATTGTTGAATTCACGGCTAGCTTTATCTGCCTCTGTATTAAGTTTCCCTGGTAAATGGGAAATGGATAGTGTTAGCTTTCGGTCTATGCACCACATAAAAATTTCCCTAGTAATATCATTGCAGCCGTTGGATTTTGTACCTCCCATATTACGAATGTATGCAACGGCAGTAGTATTGTCACATAAGATTTTTATGTGGTTATTTTGCATATGGTTACAGAGAGCCTGCAAGGCTAGCAAAATGGCCTTCAACTCCAATATGTTAATATGCAGCTGGGATTCTTGGTGTGACCACCTGCCACGAGCCACACATGATGAACCCTCAATCACCCCTCCCCAGCCTTTAAGGGAGCTGTCAGTCATGAGAGTTAGATCGGCTGGCTTAGGCATGATTGCTTTGGGAAGTTGATCAACATTGGTGATCCACCATGAAAGGTCCTGTGTCGCTAGAGGGGAGAGTGTCATTTTCCCTTCAAGGTCCCATCCATTGCTTTTTAAAGCATATGTCTTATCATTTTCTAGGGACCTATAAAACAAGGGGGCATACTGGACCCCTTCAAATGCTGACACCATTAGGCCCACAACAGAGGCCACATCTCGAATTGGAATAGGTCCTTTGAGCGGGGCTAGATTGAGACACTTAGATTTGATTATGGCTGCTTTCTCTGGAATCATAGAAATGATCATGTCCTTAGAATTCAGGAAGAACCCCAGGAATTTGGCAACCTGGCTTGGTGTTGTGACACATTTTGATTCATGGATTGTAAATCCCAGTGATTTAAGCAGAGCAATTGTTTCAGCCACTACTTGGGCTAATTCATGGGGTGTTTTTGCCAACAAAAGGATATCATCAATGTACCCTACGATAAGGTATCCTTTTGACCTTAAAGTTGCATACACTGGTTTCATGAGTTTTGTAAATACCCTAGGTGCTGATGAGAGCCCATTAGGTAAACAAGTAAACTCGTAAAGAGATCCTTTAAATTGGAATCTGAGAAATTTTCTATGCTGGGGGTTTATAGGCACAGAGTAATAAGCATCCTTGAGATCTAAAACCGCCATCCAATAATCTTTCTTAAGTAGCTGTACCGCTGACTGGAGAGACTCCATTTTAAAGTGGTGATATGTGACATATCCATTCAACTGTTTAAGATTTAGAATTAGTCGATGAGACCCATCTTTTTTGGGCCGAGTAAAGACAGTGGATATGAATTCATTGTCAGAGTGAGTAGTTTTGTTAATTACTCTTTTCTCAAGGAGTTTATTTATCTCTCCAGCAATGATGAGATCATCGCCCTTAGAAAATGTAATATGCGGTACAGCTGGCTGAGATGGTATGCTTTCAAATTCAATGAAATAGCCTGAAACAATCTCAAGGATGCTTGGGTCTGTGGTAATAGACCTCCAGCTGGAGATGTGGTTAGCTATATTACCAGCAACAAAATTTGAAATAGCATTTACCGTGTGAACTGTTTGGGCTACTGAGCTGCCCTCTTGTTGTTGGTGTTGGACTTCTGGTGGTCCTTGTGTCGCCAAGGCCGGAAGGTTTGGCCCTTCGAGTTTTTTGAATTGTTTCGGTTAGAGTAAGACCCTTTAGAGTTGTTGTTATTGGCATAGCCAGTCGAGGGCCTGTGAGGACCTCTGTGACCTTGAACTTTGGCACCAATTTTGTTGACATCTCCGATGTCCTTCAGCTGTTTCTGGAGGTCATCTCCAAACAGCCAGTCGGTGAACGGCACGTGAGGTGAGCAGAGAGAGGCATAGTCCCTGCCGATATCAGGCTTCATCAATTGCTTCCGTTGCATGTTAAGTTCGTAGTTTACATGCGTTAGTAAGGATAAGGCGTCGAGACCAAATTGTTTGATCTGTTTAACCCCGTCCTGGTCTAAGCCTTTCTTATCTGTCATGGACAGATCAGTCAAGCGAGCAATTGGAATAATTCCTTTAACGAGGGCTTGTTGAATCTCATACATCTGCAAATCCCGCTTCTGAGTGGGTTCGCGAAGCTTGCGCCAAATGCCCGGGTTAACTCTTGTGGGTTTAGCAGTTTCGCAATTTTCCGGTCTAGCTTGGCGTTCAAGTTTTTCTTTCAGCAATTTGTCTGGAAGCCGGTTGCGAAACATCTTGCTAAGAAGTTTGGCGAGCTGTGGGCTGTTAATATTTTTGCCCGTCATGTCTTCGGAGGCGTACTCCTTCTCTAAATCCGCCAGAATATCGTCCTCCTCTTCATCGTCTTCCTCATCAATATCGCCGTCATCCCCCGCTACTTTGTTCATGAGAGCCTGAATATCTTCGGTGTCTTCGCTCTCTAAAGCGCTCGAGGAGCTCGAGCTGTCCTTCGCGGGCTTTTTGGCGGGAAGATCGTGTTGCTGTTCTCGATCATCCCTCGGCCTTTTTCCTTTGCCTTTCCCTTTCCCTTGAGAAGGGAGGTCCTCGAATTTGTCTATTTTCTTCGACAAAGTGAGTATTGCTGACGACAGGAGCTGTACATCAGCCTGCGACAACGAAACGTTCGAGTCGCTTGCTTGTGCCTGGCACGACATGGCACTGGTGTTCGATCCATCTTCTCCGGACATTTCGCCGTTGTCTTCGTCCGGGTGGATTTCCAATAACTGCTCTTCGCTAACAGGTTTGGATGCGTCTTTCCCTCCGGCCATAATGATCGAAGGGCGTAATAAAAGTCTGAAAAAACGAAAAACTGCACTACCAGAGAGTAACACGACTGTTTGCTCGGACAACAAAACTCGCACTGAGCTCGGATATCACATGCTTGCTATCTCACGTGACCTCTGATTGTATGCAAATGCGAGGTAGAATCCCTGATCAACACCATAATACTCCGATGTTTGGACGTCTGCTTATTGATAATGTCAACAACGGCAGCGTTATCAGTAAAGAATATTACACACTTATCAGCCATTAAATGTCCCCAAATGTGTATCGCGAGGACAATAGGAAATAACTCTAAAACTGCAATGTTATAAGATTTCCAAGTAACCGGCCATTCGCCGCCGAACCAGTGCTTACCAAAGACAGCCCCGAAGCCTATTGAGCCCGCTGCATCGGTATAAAGCTCAAGGGTATGCGACGTTTCCCATGTATCTTCGAGGAAAAATGATTTACCGTTGAACTCGTCTAAAAACCGCATCCACAAAAGGAGATCCTGTTTCGAGCCTTTACATAAACGAATATGGTGGTGTGGCTGTCGGACGCCCTTGGTAAGATCGATCAGGCGACGAAGAAAAGCACGGCCCGGGACAATAACTTGACAAGTGAAGTTTAGTAAGCCTATTAAAGATTGAAGTTCTTTTAGCTTCACTGTGCGACGTTTATAAAAATTGTGCAAGAGCATGCGGCATTTTTGAAGCTTTTTATCAGGTAGACGCGCTTCTCTTCTCACCGAATCAAGGGTAATGCCTGCAAATTGCAATACTGTGTCAGGGCCTACGGTTTTTTCCGGAGCAAGAGGTACTCCTAGATGATGGCATAAAGAAATAAACTTGCCCAAGTCGGCCTCGCACCGTTCTTTGGTTTTAGCAAGAAACAAAAAATCGTCTAATATGTGCAAAACAGATGAGGCACCCAGGTGATGAATAGACAACCACTCCAATGCGGTACTAAAAGCTTCAAAAATGTTGCATGAAGAAGAAAGACCCATGGGGAGGCACCGGTCAAAGTAATACAAGTTATCGAACTTCATACCTAGCAAGGAATAGTCGGCAGGATGAATTGGTATAATACGAAAAGCCGACTTGATGTCGGTTTTAGCCAAAAAACAACCTTCCCCGATGGCTTTAATGGCTGTGATCGCATCACTAACGGATGCGTATTTGACAGAGGAACAATAGTCAGGAATAGCATCATTAACCGAATTTCCTTTGGGATAGGATAAATGATGAATCAAACGAAATTCAGACGGGTCTTTCTTGGGTACAACGCCCAAGGGAGACGTACGAAAGTTCGTAAAAGGGGGAGTTTTAAAAGGACCCACAATTCGGCCTGCGTCGCATTCCTTGCGCAATTTCATTCTAGCAATTTCCGGTTGGGCGAGGACACTTTTGAGATTAGGAGATTGAAAAGGAAGCCGATCACCAACAAAATTAACACGAAAGCCACAACGGAAACCATCGACAAGAAAATGCTTTTTGTTTTGCTCATAACAGTGTAAGAGGCATTCAAGCCTGTCCACCCTTACGGGGGTTACTGGCGGGCTGTGAAGGGCCTGATACTTGAGTAGAGTTTCCTTTTGGTTTAACTCCACTATACCGCTGTTGAGGGCTTTGTATTGAGCATTGAATTGCTGGGTGCTTTGCTCCACATTTATAGCAAACGTGTTCGAACTGACACCCTTGGCAGTGTTTTCCGGCGTGAAATGTCCAACACGTGCCTCGTGGGAAAAAATTCGAACGAAAACGCTGGCGTGTCGAGGTTTGGGGCTTGTTGGGGATCGACTGTGATTTCCGAAAATTAGCTGAGGCCCTCAACCAAAGTTCCCAATGTATTTGATCCCATGGATATTTATCGGGTGCAGATTGCCTCAGATAACGAAATTGTTCGTCATACCAGAGCCAATCCCCGTTCGACAAAGCAATGTCACGGACTACCTCGCAATACTTCATCAACTGCGGGGTTTCACTCTGGTATCGCTCAGTATAGACCGAGACAAAAATGTTAAACGCCGAAACCCACTGTTGTATGTTGGAAACCTTTTTTGTGGCGTGATACGGCTCAAGGGTCAGCCGCGGCTGCTTTGATAGCCCAGAGGAGGGGGTCATCGATAACGCATACTTATCGATTTGAGGGGTGGAGGCTAATAAGGCCCCAAATTCCACATATTCGTTAGCCCAGATTTTAGCTTTAATTTTGGAACCCACCCGGGAACTAAGATTTACTGACACGCTAGTAAAGATTTGTTTAGGTTGCACATTGTCGGGACCCAGAAGCAGAGAATCATTTCTTGTACCTGCACCGGTGAGGCTACTGACATGGCTGCTCACAGCTGAAGTGACGCTATCTGAAGACAGGTCGGCTTGAGACTGGCCTGCTAATGTGGTTTCAATCGACGTACTGTCCGCAAA
>NC_090888.1:70996547-70999047 GCF_036669925.1 Montipora capricornis | reverse complement strand
TTATCATCACAAAGAAAACTGTTCTCATACTTATCTTTGGCCTTCTTCAACCGGTCTCCACAATTTCGACAAAGCTTTTCCAGTATTAGTTGATGTTCTGATAGCCCAAACTTAGCCATCTGAGTGAACTGGATTGAATCCTCAGCAGGTAATAAGTTTAATCATTATAACAAGCAAACAAATATACTCAAGACCTTCCCTTTTATTGATTTAGTTGGGAACAAGTTTATTTCCGTTCATATTATGTTTCAGGAAAAGGTGTGTGTTTTTCGATTCAAGGTCGTTCTTAATCCGGTGGAGTACGTGCAGGGGAGATAACAATCACGTCCGAGTTTTAAGAAGGCTGGTTCGTTCTATGTAATTCATTATAAATTTTAAACCAGAAAAAGATCAATTCCAAAAAGGCAACCCCCAGTGGTAAGAGAAACAGAATAGCTGGTTTATAAGAAAGCATTAGCTTTGCACGTGGTTTTGCAATTTCCTCCATGCCCACACATTACGTGTGCAATTCGGGAACGTACAAGAAAGATTAATTCAATTTCTGGTCGCAGAACAATGTACTGTTTCGCGCAATTAAATGGCTTCTTTGACGTCCAACCTTTATTGTGTCCTCATTTAAGTCTTGGGTGCACAAAACTATAGTTAGAAGTTCGGTTCGCAATGTTGCGGGAAATACATGTTGACAGCAATGGAAAAATGAACGCCATCTTCACTCTTTTGGTGGTGACATACGATCGGTGATTTCACCGCTCAAAACAATTCGGAATAACTCGCCAAGGCAAACAAGTGAACAACAAAAGGTTGAATAAAAACCAGGGATATGCCTTTAATCAAGAGAAAATGAGGGGACAGAGAGGGAGGCTCCCGGTCCAGCCCTTGGGATATGTCATGTCCACGAAAGTTATTTTTAGACGAGCGGAAGTCTTCCGAGACGTCCGCATGCAGGCCAACTTCGGTCCGATGTTTGAAAGAAAATAAATATTCATCAGCCTTCCACGTGCGCCGTCATTTTCTCTTTTCACTAAGAACCTGAGAGCGAGGCAAGACTGCATGCAGACGTCACGGAAGACAGACTTTCGCTAGAACAAAGACTTCCGCTCGTCTAAAAATAACTTTCGTGGACATAACATATCCCGGCCAACGCCCTGAGCCTCCCTCTCTGTCCCCTCATTTTCTCTTGCTTTAATGCAGAAAAAATTCGGATACATCATATATTGTTTGTGTATTTCACGAGACGTGAAAATGGCGGGAGTCGCTTCACCTCAGGAGAACACGCTCACGAGAGGCAGCTTTAACCGTTTTCCCGTCGATGTGGCCCTCGTATGTCAAACATTAAGTAGATTTGGCAAACACAACGCGATGTCAAAAGAGGACGCGACGGCGCGCGGAATAGTCTGGACCCGACTTCCGGTTCACCTGTTGACGTCCTCCGGCCAACACCGCGGTAAAACGCACTGCGCATGAGTACAAATTTAAGCTTCCGGTCAATACGCATTTCCGGTAACGTATTTAAATCCAATGTAAACGAAATAAAATCCCGTACTGCGAAGTTTGAAAACAAAAAGTAAGAGTTAGCATAAGAAAGTGGGAGAAAGGTTTGTCTCGTTGAAAAGTTTATTTTTCATTTCAGTTTCAAGCGCTTGCACCAAGGGGTTTGGTGTTTGCACCAGCAACGAAATATGAGAGAATTTCGGGCGCGTTCGCGCTCGACAAGAGCAATTTTTTTTTCGTAGTTCTCCTTGTTGCGTTGGTTTGGTTGTGCGGCTCACCCGCAAAAAAGTGTGGGAAAGCCAACAAAAGCAGCCGTAAATGTGCTGGCAAAAATATTTTTTGTCAGAAGATTTAGCCAGAGCTGCCGAACTCCAAGTGGGTTCAACAGTTTGCCGTCTCCATTGGGACGAAATACGGAGGAGCAACAACAGGTGCTCGGTTCTTCTTCAAAAGGTACTTATAAAATTACCTCGTACTATTTTGGAGTGTCATTTGCATTTAATGTACCTCACATTTTTATTTTACTCTTCTTGAATACAGTACAGTGCGGACAATTACTTCACTAAAATTCATTGTTGGGGTGCAGGTAGCAAAATGCTACCTCAGGCGGTTCAGTCTAAAATTGGTATATTTTGGAAAGAAAAAAGGAAGTCACGGAAGCTGGGAAATATTATTTTAAAAAATTAATTGCCAAACGAATTTAAGGAAAAATAATAACTTTATAGACTGCAAAACAAGTACTTTATGCCACTTGACAAACTAATTTTTTTTAAGACCAAACCCATAAAATTGTACCAATAATTTTGTCAAAAATTTTTGTTATTTTCACAAGTAGCTATTGAAATTCAGTAGTACTCCAATGTTGTCTCCACATTGAGGATTCAGGTAGAGGGGTGTCCAGGAATCCTATGACACCGAGATTTTGAAAAATTTCACTAAAAATGAACCTACTCCATTTTTCATTTAGTGGGGGGAGATGCTTTTTGGACATCCAATTTTCAGTCTCTGG
>NC_090888.1:70976547-70986547 GCF_036669925.1 Montipora capricornis | reverse complement strand
TCAAGAATGGAAGGAAAAGCCATTGTAGGCCTTTTACGGGCTATTAGCGAGACAGGCTGAAGAACGAAGAAACGAGGAAACATGGACTATGGTAAAAGAAGGAAAGCTTAAGAGAGAAATAGAGGCTCTCTCATCTTTTCTGCAAAAGATTAAGCAATACGTACAAATTACATGAAAGCAACGATTGACAAATTCCATGGTGATCCCGAGTGTAGAATGTGCGAAAAGAGTAACGAGACAATCAGTTACATTGTCAGCCCGTGCCCCAAACGCCAGCTAGCACGAAAAGAATACAAAAGGAAAGATGACACTGTGGCTCTTTAGGGAAATTTATTCGGATCTGTCAAGAAATTGTGTGTTTGAGTGAAATGAGAAGTGGTATCGTGACCGTGGCCTAAAAAATGTGCTTGAAACTCTTGTGGAACTCCATGTGAGAGCAGACCATGAAAATGAGGCTAGGAAAGGAAAGGAAAGGAAAGGAAAGGAAAGGAACTTGATTAAGTGTCTAGTTGTTCTAGCGCTGGAGCACTAATTGGGGACACCGTAAACTGAAATCAAATCAAATCAAATGTTGGTTTTTGAGGAGAGAGGAAAACAAGGGTACCAGGATTTACCCGGATTTCGTGATCACTGACAAGAAAGAAGAGTTCTTCTCTGTCCTTCCGTGGGCCCATTTTCATTAGTAACCGTAACGCTCACATGGTTCATATGGGGAACAAAACTAGCACTTACACTCTAATCAGTTAAGTCTTGGCAATTCCAGAGGATGAAAGGGTGAGAGCAAACTTAAGGAAGATGTAAAAGTTGAAAAGCACCAAGATGTTGCAAGAAGGGTTCGAAAAATGTGGGCTCTAAGGATAAAGGTGATACCGGTAGTGGTGGGGGCGTTAGGAACAGTTACAGTATACCCCTGAGGTTGAAACACAACCTGGAGGGTGTAGGTGTGGGAACTTCCGTTGCAATGATCCAGAAATGTGCATTGTTGGGGTCGGCAAGGATCCTTAGGAAGGTATTGCAGATCGAGGGAGGAGAGGATAGTAAACAAAGGGCCCCTGGGCTTCCCTATTGTAGCCGATAGAGAAACCAGCTTCAAAAGCTTTCGCTACGAGCATAATAATGGTAATAATAATAATAATAATAATAATAATAATAATAATAATAATAAAATAATAATAATAACAATAATAATAATAATAATAATAATAATAATGATAATGATGATGATGATAATGATTACATAGGCGTACGGGCACGATCCGACCTGTTTTTGCCCGAAAAAATTACACAGTGCCCGAATGCTTGATTGATTTTTTACTCCCTCAAAATGTACAAAAGAAACATTCGTTTACAATCCTTAAAAGTCATAAAACTGTACGTATTCGAAACATGGAGTTTTTAGAACCTCACATACTCTGTATTAGTCTACTCCATCTAGTATTTCAACTAGCAAAAAAGGTTATTACAAAAAGTAGATATTTCTTCCATGGCGTTGTCCAAAAGTGTCAATTATTTTGTCAATACCGTTTGCTATGACTCTATTGCCATAGGCGCGTTCAATGCAAATGATGGCGAGACTATTCAATCTAATCTGCCCCATCGTGCGGCGAAGATATGTCTTAAGTCTTTGAAGTCCGCTGAACATGATGTTGCTGGAATTACGGCCAGAATAGAGGCCACCTTCGAGAATTCTGGATCATTTCAAACAGGTGGTTTGCGATCAACAGATCAGCAGCCGAGCAATTCAAATGTTTTAAGATCAACCGCAAGGACTTATTTCAAAACAAGGACTTCAATATCTTTTAAGTTACACAAGTAATATTTTTATATTTTCACAAGTGCTCTGTATTATATTTTTGCCTTATTTATATTTTTTTTAAAATTCCATCTTTTGTTATCTTTTATTGCCCGAATTTTGAGTGTTTTCCCCGAAAATTTCCGAGACTGGGGGGGCGGCAGTGTTTCCCGATGGCTGAATAACGGTTTTCACTTATGCGTTGATGTAAGTGTCGGGCAGTGAACCCGCAATAAGTATAAACCGCATTGAGCGTAGCGAATACCGTTATTCAGCCAACGGGAAACACCTTGAAACACAAGAAGGCAACAACAGAACAAAGACTGACCACCTTTTCAAAGTTCTGAGGAAATGTAACAGCAAATTTGATTGCTTAGTCTACGAGATTTTGTACATAAAGGACACCAAGCCTTCTCTTAAAGTAAAACGCAATCCGACTCCATTCGTGCCAAACTGTTTACGTGACACTTCCGTACATTTTTTTTCCTTATTGTGTTTCTTACCTTGGGAATTATACCCATGGGACCCGTAAATATTCTATGTATTGTTTCACATGTTATATATTCGTATTACACCTTAAACTTTTCACTTTTTAACTTGATAATGGAGTTACGTAGCGCCGAGACGTCGTTCGCTTTTACTAATGGGTTTTAAAATCTTTTAGCGTTTAACTTCTTAATCAATTATTAATAATAATAATAATAATAATAATAATAATAATAATAATAATAATAATAATAATAATAAGAAGAAGAAGAAGAAGAAGAAGAAGAAGAAGAAGAAGAAGAAAACAATAAACCACAGTCCTAAACATGCAACTTTTAGGCACCTGCCACTCAGGCCGTTTCGTTTAAACACCATTACTGCTAATCATTGTTGCTATCATGGGGGGGGGGGGGGGGACTCCCATATGAAACAGACGGGCATGCTCGTCGTCTCGCGTAGGGGTGTAAATTTTGGATTTTGGTCTCGCTTAGGGTGTTCCGGGCAAAGCGCCAATATTTTAAGCCGCCAGGGTCTCGTTTAGGGTTCCGCGAAGAATCACAGAATTACGCGAAGAGAAACAGATGTCAAATTTTCCTCTTAACTTGTTTTTAGGGGTCAAAAGTTGCTTAAGCTACGCCCAAATTGGTCTCCTTTAGAGGTCACAAAAAGCTTGAGCCACGCCCAGATGGTCTTCCTTCAAAATTTCCGACGAGCATCCCCGTCTGTTCCATATGGGAGTCCCCCCCCCTCCCGGGGATTCCTCCCTCTTTAATTGTGCCCCAGGCAGCCGGAAATAGCAACTAGCACATCAGCAAAGCCAGAGGTCACGCTGATATGCGTCTAGTTTTCGTATAAAAAATTGCTTTCTCGACGCACTCAGTGAAATGCGGATGGATATCTACAAAACAATGGTTTGCTTTTGAAAACTGAATTGTTCATAACAGCTGTGCCAGGTGTTTGGTACCTCGTCATCTAATAAGGAGGCGAGGTTTTTGATACTTGGACGGCAACTGTAAGTGAGCTCTTTTCCCTTTTAGCTTGTATTCACACAACCACATTCATATTGCTTAATATCCCTTCACCATTGGAGATGATTCGTTTAAAAATCTGGAGTTCCTTAATTACTTTTTGTCTAGCAGAAGAAAAAAAATCTGTCATCATGTTTGTCGGCTCTGACTTTTTAAGGACGAATTTGTGACACTGATCTTAAAGTTTTTAAACTTCAAGGAGAGGCTTTCATAAAGACCTGTTCAGTAATTTTAATTTAGTTGAATGCGCAATCAAATGAATCAACAGATGTCGTTACTCTAAATCTCACTTACCGGTATGTCCAGAGACGCACACCCAACTTTGACATCCAACACGAGGTGTGCCATTAAGTCTAAGCCTTTGATAACTAATAATTATTATAATAAAGTTTCTTTATAACGCGAGCTCTCATTGGTTTAAACAGCGTGCTTTATGAGAGTACAAAGCACGGAACAAACGAAAGCTCACGCCATCATCCCCAGAAATGGCAGATGAATTTCCAAATTTTTCCTTAGGTATTATTGAAGCTGTCAGTTAAAGGCTTGCTCAGATATTCTGTCAAGTGCTTTGGATGGAAGATCTCAGCCGTCGCCCGGTCCACGCTGGAGTTCTTCATTCACAAAATTGCCAACAGGTTTTCAGATTCCAGCCGCAAGCAATGAACAGTTTGTTTTCCAATTGTCATGTCGGAAACGTGCAGGTTTTCATGGGTAACAATTCGGCCAGTTTTCACTGAACTTAATTATTTAGATCCTCTTTTTTGCTGTTTTTTACGGACTGAACCGAACATCGAGGCACTTGTTTTTCCATAAATTCGAATTTTGTGTGATTTCTATCAAGCCACTTTCCAGTTGATTGATGTTTTGACAAGCCTTTGTTTCATTAGCCAATGAAATAATTTTAAACATTCTTACAAGCGCTCTGATTGGTCCAAATTAGCGTGCTTTATCAGAGTATAAAGCACTGTGCTGACGACACCTCAGTTCGCCACAAACAGCAGTAAAGCACTTAGGAAGCGGCTAGAGCACTCAAGAAGTAGGAAACACTCGCCTATCGGCTCGTGTTTCCCCCTACACTTGTTTCGCGCTCTAGCCGCTTCCTGCGTGGTTTACAACAGAACAGAGCACAGTCAAGGCTTCCTTATTTGTTAAATGAGTATTTCCAACAGGTACGGTTAGGGTAAAGGTTATAGTCTTATTTTTACAGAACAACTCTTCGTTAACGGCTTCTCATTAAAGTGTACAATCTGTTACGCACTTTAAGATCAGAGTGTCAAAGTAAATGCAGCTGTCCTTACTTGAGCAGCAGTATTTTGGAGACACTTTGTGATGTTAATTGTCTTATTCGGAGACACGAGTGAAAAGAGCATCAAGGGGACAGTTCAGAAATGCACAATTCCCTTTGTATCTCAAGAACGGAGAGGACTAAAGTCGTCAAACTTCACCGATATATCGGCCGACATATCGACTGAGTATCGTCCAACACACGGTTGACTGTCGCTCGCCATTTCGCGCATCGGTCGACATGATCCAAAAATACAACTAGTCACTCAAAAGAGAATCCGATAATTGGTACGTTTTTGCCAAATATAAATTTGAGCGTTTCGGATGCGAAGACGACACAGGAAAATAAACTCTGTACGAATTGAATGAACTATTGAGACGAATCACCTGTTGTTTCCGTCTCTTATTGTGCATCGGCTACGCGTAGACGATTTGTCGCACGGCATGCACACGAAGGCTGCGTGATTTCCTGTGCGTGTGGACTAATCAAGATTAATAAGGACATTTTCAGTGTGAAAAGTAGCTTTTTTGCCTAAAATGTTTAAAGGTTTTGAAGGGAAGCTCCAAAGCCAACAGAGAAACGGCTTGTTGGTCAAGATGAAGATGAAGTGCCGATGTAGTCTCTGATTTGGTGCCTTTGAGGCCCAGTGGTATACCGAAACCACTTTTGGGGAAGGGGGGAAATGAGAGATCACAGCATTTATTGTATTCATCTTCGTGCTTTATTGCTTCTTGATAACTCCGACGTGGTTCACATGCAACTAAAATCTACTGAGGTTTTCCTCTTTAACAATAAACTAAACTCTAAGTTTTCCCTTTTAATTTAAACATCTTCCCCTTCATCTGTATAATGTCCTGTTCACCTGTAACACAAATGGAGCGGAAAATGTCAACCATCACAAAGTGTTTCCAAAGAAACGATGGCTCCGTTGGTACGAAGACAAATCGAACTGGGAGAGTTGAACTTCACTGAAAAACGTGGGGGGAGGGGTGGGTGACAGTCCAGTTGTTTAAATTGAAACTGGAGAAAAAATTGTGGGATTTAGTCATATTTGGTGGCATTGTGTGACAAAATACGTAGACGATAAAATGGGCCAATCAGGTTGCAAACTAAGTACATATACTGAAGGGATGGATCATTAGGATTAAAGGGAACTAGATCGTTCAATTCAATTGTGTTTAATATCAAAAGTGTACAAAAATGAGGTTGACAGACCTGCATAACTCCCCAGTAGTGTAGCAGCTCTCGTAACCTGCTATTATTTGGTATTGTAAGCAGCTTCTATTGTTTTTAAGTCTAAGGGCCTGATTACAAGGTGAGTTTCAGCCCGGGCTGAAATTTTGTTGCGATTACATGCTCAATTTCAGCCTAGGCGCAAAACGCAAATTTCCTTGAGAAAATTTACTGAGAAACGGAAACACGATCTATGCGCATGCTCACGTTCCTTTTTCATCTCGTGCTGAAAAAATGATGGCGATTACAAGAATTTTTCAGCCCGTTTTCCCAGGCTGAAATTCACCCCAGGCTGAAACCTTCTCCATATAATCGCCACTTTAATTTTAAGAGGATTTCTTTCAGAACCCGAGCTGAAATTTCAGCCCGGCTAACCGGGCTGAAAATCTCCATGTAATCAGGCCCTTAGTCATTGTTTTAATCGTTTAGTCGTTTGTTTGTGGCTGGGATAGCGAGCCAATCACAGAATATGTCCCGAGAGCTGCTACATCACGCTAGTTTTAGCCTTCTTCACAATTTAATTAAAACTCTTTCGAGTATCTCTTTTGTACGACATGATAAGGGATTCTTGCAGATTTTGTAGGAATAAGAGGTTTGTTGTTGTAGCAAGCCTCGTAGGCTCTGCGTACTGTGTGAATTCCCTCTTCTTGTGGTGTATCAAGTTCTAAAGAGAAAGAAGTGTAGCTTCTGCCGGGACCTTCGTTTTCTTTATAAAGTTAATTAAGTCGATGGTATTTTTGAGATACGACTACTGTTGTTGTGCTTTAGGTTGAATTATTTTGTCAACAAATGATGATAATTTCTCTTTCGGGCCATTACACCCTGATATTGTTGTCCTAACGAGTGGGTCGGCTTGTGTTTCTTGGTGAGGGTGTAGAATCCTGGGATGAGAGGCGGACTTGGTGTTTGGCAAAGCCATTTTTAGTCATTTCATCTATGTGAATTTCCGTGGCAGAGATCATTGATAAGTTGTTGAACTGTAGATCTGTGGTTTCTGTCAACTACCATGGGTGTCAAAAGAGACCTATAGTGGTCTCCGTTATCCAGTTAGATTTGGCCCTAGTTGATTTTGTCTTGCGTGTTCTTGACAATAGTTGTTGTACCTTTGTCGGCCTTTTTACTAATTTGTTGGGTGTCACATTTCAAGGCTTTGAGAACCTTGCGTTTGGCCGGTGGCAAAACCATTTTTGGCTTTGCGAGTTCTAAATCTGCGAGTTGGCTCTTAATTTCTTCTAAGTTGCTTTCAAGGGCAATTTGTTACACTAAAAGTCACAGTCTTTCCAAATTGATTAAAACATAAAACATCCCCCCCACCACAAGAAAATTGAGCAGAAGACTTCGTGAGAAAATAATTCCTGCACAGGCAATGGACGAAAAAAAATCCATGCGAGTTGAAAAATTCCCACCCCCCAATTTACCTAATGGTCCTCCCTTAAGGAGGCTCGAAACAGTGCTTTTACAGGGCTTGCCCGTTGCCACGGTGACATATTACGTCACAGTAATGACTGTTTCTGGTTCAGCAATAATTCGTGTTTCATTTGGTACCACAATATTGCTAATACATGATAAAACATTGTGGTGCCGATCCTTCTAATAAGAGCGTCCCTTGGGAGCGTTGAAACTGGTTGAGCCACCTTAAGCTGTCGCTAAGCGAGGGCAAAAGCATGCGCGTAAGTCGCAATTCATTTTGCTTTCGCTTCAATTGGCTGAGAATTTTGCTAAAAAAGTACGAAAGAAAAGTAATCACTGTTTTGATCAATTCGAAAAATCTAAACTACAGTAGTTACCTCACAATCAATATGTGCAACAGTTTGCTCAGGTCTGTTTCTATGTTGCCATGCAATATTTTGCAACAATGTCGTTTATCCTGTTGTTGAGATCATCAAACTTCTTCAACTGTACAACGTTTTCTGTCTTGTTCATGGCAATGGCTTCCAACTCGGCATAGTCTACGCTCTGACCAATGCCAACTGCAATGCTTTCTATACCCTTATCCTGGTGGCAACAATAGATAAACTAATGCATTATTACAAAGTAATCGACCAAACGCAATTCATCGTTAAATGCACACTGAATGCAGACCACTCAGCAATGCCCTTACATTTTGGAGTGATATCGGACTAACACGTGTAAATTATTCTTTGGCAGGACAGTCACCCAATCCATAAAAGGGAGCTTACGAAACGAGACGACGACGGCTACGAGGACTTCATTTAAAAATACGAGTTCGCGTTATTTATATCACTGCGAAACTATTTCATGTAGTTTCGCGTTAAAAATGTGTGGTAACTGGTGAGGAATTAAACTGGTATGAGTGGGTTGGAAGCGTAGATAGAGAACTGAAAATTCATCGTCATGTTCTAACGTCCTCCACAGAACCTTGAATTTGGTCATTTCACGTCGTCATTTAGAAGATGACGGCAAAGAAATGTACCAAAATGTAAAACGCACGTGCAGAGCGTGCAGAGCCATTGTTTTTGCTCACTAAACCTATTGTTTTGTAGCGTCGTCGTTGCCGTCGGCGTCGTCGTTTCGTAAGCTCCCTAAATGCGTTGGTGGGATGGAGACAAATTTGATGATGTAGAGATTTGCGATCTGCTGACTCGAATGGGAAGGCAAACGCTCAAAACCTGATCTCGGGAGTTTTGATTATGGTTGTGAGTTTACGCTTATCAACTTATTTAATAAAACCAAATTTTCGTAATCACTGCAAACACGGTATGGTCATACAAGGACAACGTTCCTGACTCACTGACCGCACACTCATGTTTCGTAACGCTGACAATCAGATGCAGGCTCAATTCGATAAACATCACAAAGTTTCTCCATCAAGTCTAAAAGTCAATTACCTATTTACAACAACACAGAGGATCATGATTAAAGTTGAGGATAGGGTCATCTCAGGAGTTATCTTAACCGGGCTGTTTATGTTTAAGAGGGAAGTGAAGCAGGAGGGAGAGTTTGGAGACAGGGGAAGAGGAAACGAAGAGAAAGATACAGGACACTGATGGTACAAGGTCTGCATCCTATATCATGCGTGCATTTTTAATTTGGTAATTCTTCTAATATTGCCCACGTGAAAGAACAGCAAACACTTCACTGTGAGTTATCGAAGTTTCATCCACCACTGAATGATGTTTTCAAGGATATTATCTCATCTTTCTCCAATAAGACTTGCTCTCTAGATCCCATTCCAACGCATATTGTTAAAGACAACCTAGCATCAGTATTATCATGAGTTGGGACGATTCCTAGACAGTCTTTTGCAACTGTATATTCTCCAAAAAATAAATATCACAAGATTACATTGAACGCAAAACTAGTATCAAGTATTTAGGCATTTATTTAGATGAGCATTTTAACTGGAAACTCAAATAGCACATGCACTGGGCAAACTGACGAAAAACCTTGGAATCCTCTACCAACTACGGAATTACCTGAATTTAAAGATGTTAAGACAGCTGTATTAAATAATAATAATAATAATAATAATAATAATATAATAATAATAATAATAATTTGTGAACTTATTGTGCGCAGCTTAACATGAGAATGATCAGCTGCGCATTACAACTGCATTACTTTACAAGAATTTAACAAAACATAATGCATATGAAAACTAAAAAAATAAAAAAAAAAGAAGAATATATATGCATGCAAGTAAGAATTGAATATAAAATTGCTCACCACTATAAAGTCCTAAAAAGATAAGTCTTAATATGAGCCTTAAAACTGTTCACATTAGTAATCTCACGAAGTTTTTTTGGAAGAGAGTTCCAGAGCCTTGGCGGTGCTACCATAAAAGCTCTATCACCTAACGTCTTCGATCGAACAATTGACATAGAAAGTAAAATACTACCTGAAGATCTAAGGTTATATAAGGACGATTTAAATGTTATTAAATCGCATAGATATTTAGGAACAAGGCCGTGAATTGCTTTGAACGTAATAAGCAGTATCTTAAATTGTATCCGGCCTTTAACAGGAAGCCAATGCAGACCACGAAGAAGGGGTGAGATGTGGCAAAACCTAGGGGCATTACAAACTAGCCTGGCTGAGGCATTCAAAACTCTCTACAATTTGTTAAGCTGGTAGTTGGGCAGCCAATTCAAAAGACTGTTACAATACATGGCCAGGAATTCTGAACGCGCGTGCGCAATACATGTAGAGACTTAG